>NW_010143180.1:36928-160998 GCF_000699245.1 Pterocles gutturalis
GAGTGAGCTTTCTTCACAGCAGCCAGTGAGAGGCTGTGTTTTGGATTTGTACTGAGGAGAAGGCTGATCACACACTGATGGTTATAGTTGCTGCCAGGACAGTCAGGGACTTTTCAGCTTCTCTGCTGTGCCAGTGTCTGCAGGGGGAGAGGCTGGGAGGGAGCACAGCCCCAATTACTAACCTCGGATTCAACCTTAGGTTTAGATTAAGACCCAAACTGGCCAATGGTCTATTCCATATCATGCACATCATGCCCAGTACATAGATGAGGTTCTGTCCAGAAGTTCTCTCTCTTGCTCCAGGTTGTCTCCATCTAGGTCACCCTTCTCTCAGGGTTGTCTCAGTCTCTCGGACACTAGGGCTCTTATCTCCTTTTCTGGGATTGTGGATTTTGGGACTCTCCCTGCTCCGGGATTGTTAGCCAGGAACAGGCTGAGCCTTGGTCATCAGATGGTGAGCAGTATCATGGCGTATCACTCATTTGTATATTTCTATATATTACTGTTATTATCATTGTTATTATTACTTACAATATTATTGTAGTTTAGTTATTAAATTGTTCTTATCTCAACCCATGAGCCTCTTTTCCCTTTACCCCTTTAATTCTCTCCCCCATCCCTGGTAAGCGGGAGAGGGGAGGGTGAGTGAGTGGTTGTTGTGTTTTGCTGCCAGCCTGGATAAAACTACAACAGCTCTTTCACTGAATTTCTCTTGGATAACTTCTTAGCATAAGGTTAATGCATGAAGTGCAAGGGGATGAGAAGATTCAAAGATACTGCTCGAAGAAGACAAAGCTTTTATTATAATTCAGACAGCATTTTCGCTAACAGCATGGGTAGACCCAGGGAGGCTTGTCTGTCATCTTCCAAAGGACAGATCCTAAATAGCTTGGCTACATGTCTGAAAAACACCTGCCAGAAATATCTGTTATAAAGACTGTAGGTTTATTCACAAAACTGAAATTTAACTATGAAAATATTATCAGAATGACTTATGACATGGCCTGATATTTCAGCTCTGGGAAAATCATTTGCATATACACAAAAAAAATATTATTTTTACTCTACAACATAAAGTCCTGCTTTCATATATTACATTCTTGCCTATAAGCATCTTTTTTTTTATGATTATTATTAGACCATATTTTCTGAAAACATTACTTTTTGGAAGCAGTTCTGCAGGATCTGGAATATGTTGATAAATATCAGTTAAAATGCCTTAGTGATTTTGTATGTAATTGGTGGGTATATTAATTGCTGCCACCCAGTGGGCTCATTTGTAGGCTTTGGCACACCGTACTACAACTTAATATATCATTGTTTGGTTAAATGATTTCATCCTCTCCATCAGAAGGAGTGTGATTTATTTTCCTCTGTCAACAGCCACTAAAAAGGAATGTTTCAAGCTAAAAGCTGAGGTTAAATTAAAATGCATTGTTCTACAAAACCCTTTTATTCATATTTGTAGTGTGGGAACATCAGCATGGAAGGCAACATACGCACGTGCTTCAAGTTAACTATGTGTGAGACTACCTGCTTTGCCTTCTGGACCTACCTGCAAAGTCCAAGGCAAATACTTTGCGCTATTTTAATGATAAATATTCTATCAGAACCAAGAAGCTGTTGAACATACTACACATGGGGAACCCTTTCCTGAAAAGCAATGATACTTCTGACCCTCACATAACTTGCACTGGGGTACTCGTGGCACTTGAAATTATGCACTTGACAGAGGCTAAGCATGCAACCAGTTTGCAGTTTGCCTTGCTTACCTGTGGCTCCTCCGGTCCCAGCAGAAGTCACAGGCTCTCAACACACCTCGGGAGGTGGCCTGTGTAACACTGAAGTGAATAAATTGTCTGTTAAAACTGGGCTGCTGTGTTAACAGCTTCTACAATCTGTATAAGTGCTATGAATAATGAAACAAGACACTGACAATGACAACACATCATTGAAGAGCTGTTAAGTGCTGCATTATGATTTCATTTTAATGCCGCTCCTGGATGAGAGAGCTTTCATGCCTGTGCATGAGGAGGAGGAAGGAGAGAAGGGAAGCTGCTTAATATTCTTCTTGTTGACCTATATTTTGAATTTAGATACCTGTTTAATTTAGAACATATTATTTCCAGGAGGACTGGCCATTTAGGGGAGTATTACTTTGCCCTTAATTTTTGTGCATTCAGAGGTCTTGCTGGGCTAGACTGCGGAACAACTAGATGCCAACAGTGAAGAGAAAGATAAAATAATCCTCTTACACAGTCCTGGGTTACCCAGACCTAGTCTTTAATCGTGGAAACCAAGGCTGTCCACCACTGTTGTTGACACAGGTGAGGTGGCAAAGCACAGGATAGGGCAGGGATAAGAACTTGCAGAGTCTTGGCTCAAACCCAGAAGAGACCACAGCTGGGCGTAAACGATCCTCCAACCTTGCCCTAAGATAAGGAGAAAGTTGGGAAAGAAATGCACTCCAAGTCCAGCTCCTGGGGAGGTGCAGGTTATGCATCAACTCACTCTCTAATCAGGGCTTCTGTGGCAAAACCCACTGTCCCTTTTACTGGCCTTAGTGGTAGTACTGCAAGATAAGGTAATGCTCTGCAGGAATAAAGGTGAAAGAATTTGGCCTCAGTGCTTAACAGAAGTTAATTAAATCTACTGCAAGAAATCCAAAGTATCTGGATGTTGAAGTGGAGGAAGGAATTACACCCTTACATGGTACTGCTCATGGTCAAGCACAGCATAGGCACAGATGCAGGGAAAAAGATTTATTCCAGCAATGACAATGGAACCACTTCTGTAACCAAAGACACTGGGGAATGAAATCACCTTTATTGCTCATCAATGGCCAAAAAAAAAAAAAAAAAAACCACCCTTTTGCTTCCTGCCTATAAAGTTGTTCACCTTTGATGCTACAGAAAACGACCAATAAATCACACGGTAAATGCAATTTCCTCCTAAATTTTTAATATTTCTTCATTCCTTGTCTCAGCTGGAGGAAAAATAAATTCTCCAGAGCTTACCAGTTGGAAGTGTTACAATATTGATTTCACAGAATGTCACAGATCCAGTTTATGGTTTTTTCATTTATCCCCCAAACAAGATATTGGACCAAAGCACCACATGCTGGGAACCTCAGACCGGACAAGAAATACCAGATACTGGTAAAATTGAAGCAAAATAGAAGGGATTCAAAACTTCCTACAATACAGGGAGAAGTGAAATAAACATATAAGAAATTGTTGAGGACTTCATAGTTACTTCTCCATCATCCTCAAAACAAATAGTCTGTTCAAATGCATTCCAGACTGTTGGCCTCATAACTGAAGTTTATTGATCTGACCCTTTAAATTTCCTTATATCAGGACAGCTGAATTTCACCAAATAATGCTAAAGCTCAGTCAGAAGCAGACCTCTTTCTTTCAGGAGAATATGTGAAGGGTAACAGTTTTGCACACGGGGGGAAATAATTGGAGAATTCATTTATATTCAGGGCAAAAAAAGTAAGAACATTGGTAATCTAACATAATGACCCACATTCACAAATATTTCTCATGAAGTAAAGTGAAACAGTTCTATTATCTGAGTTCTTTTCTTCTTGCAAGTTCAAACAAGGCAAAAACTTTTCAAAAATGAAACAGATACAGACCTCTCGACTTACCTGTTGGCACTTGAATTGGTTTCTATGAGCTGTCGGGTGCCTGTGCTTGCCAAAAGGATGAAAAAAGTCATCTGCTGTTTCGACAATAACATTCTCTATGTCTTCTTTTTTTTTCGCAGCTCCATTCAACCCTCCCAATGCTGCAGACAGCATGGTCAAATTTGATGCCTATGGAGATGGAATAGGAAGATACAACGTGTTCAATTTCCAGTACACTGGAGGCAGATACTCCTATGTGAAGGTTGGTCACTGGGCAGAAACCTTGTCACTTGAGGTAGACTCTATCCACTGGTCCAGGAGCTCTGTCCCCGTCTCCCAGTGCAGTGACCCTTGTGCTCCTAACGAGATGAAGAACATGCAACCAGGAGATGTCTGCTGTTGGATTTGTATTCCCTGTGAAATCTATGAGTACCTGGCTGATGAATTTACCTGTGCGGACTGCGGGCCTGGAAAATGGCCCACAGCTGACCTCACTGGCTGTTATGACCTACCAGAAGACTACATCAAGTGGGAAGATGCTTGGGCAATAGGTCCTGTTACCATTGCGTGCCTGGGCTTTATTTGTACGTTTATGGTCATTGCAGTGTTCATCAAGCACAACAATACCCCCCTGGTCAAAGCTTCTGGCCGTGAACTGTGCTACATATTGCTCTTTGGGGTCTTCCTGTCTTACAGCATGACTTTCTTCTTCATAGCCAAGCCTTCTCCAGCCATCTGCACTCTGCGTCGTCTGGGGCTAGGAAGTTCCTTTGCTGTCTGCTACTCTGCCCTTCTGACAA
Organism: Pterocles gutturalis; assembly: GCF_000699245.1. Classification (NCBI taxonomy): domain Eukaryota; kingdom Metazoa; phylum Chordata; class Aves; order Pterocliformes; family Pteroclidae; genus Pterocles; species Pterocles gutturalis. The sequence continues at coordinate 41,363 of NW_010143180.1, forward strand.
AAACAAACTGCATAGCCAGAATATTTGATGGTGTAAAGAACGGTGCTCAAAGACCTAAATTCATCAGCCCCAGCTCTCAGGTCTTCATCTGCCTGAGTCTCATTTTGGTACAGATTGTGGTGGTGTCTGTGTGGCTCATATTGGAGGCCCCTGGCACCAGGCGGTACACTCTTCCTGAGAAGAGAGAGACTGTCATATTGAAATGCAATGTCAAAGATTCCAGTATGTTAATCTCCTTAACATATGATGTAATCCTCGTAGTCTTATGCACTGTATATGCCTTCAAAACAAGGAAATGTCCAGAGAACTTCAACGAAGCCAAGTTTATCGGTTTCACAATGTACACTACGTGCATCATTTGGCTGGCCTTTCTCCCCATATTTTATGTGACATCCAGTGACTACAGAGTAAGTCTTTGTATATCTGTTTCCATAAATCATGTGCATCACTTTAAAGGACCCTGTCATCATTCACTAAAAGATTCTTTCACTTCTCTTTTCCTCCGGATCCCTAGCAAACAAGGTCTGTTTCAATGTTACTGTCCATCAAAGCATATTACCAAATTTTATCTTGTTTCTATGAAAGATGGTCTCATTTCAAACCGAGCATGTACAGTTAGAGGTGGAAGAGATTAGTACTATCAGACTGATTGTGACAGAGGCATAACATATGAATTGAGTATTCATACTGGTACATCAGTATGAGAAGTCAGAGTCCTAACAGAAAAACCCAGTAGATCATGAGCTAGAATGAGTCACAATGAGTTATTTGGTGGAGGTTGGCCTTAAACTAAACACTGAACTAATTAGTCTCCTTCTGCAAAAGAATCTGCCATTCAAACATGTTGTTTTCTTCCAAATAAAAATGGTAAGGAAAGAATCTCAACATTTTGTATGAAACAGGGTTGTTAAAAAAAAACTCCAACAAATGTTGTTCCTGAATATAGAACTTTTTATTCTTTCTCCACTTTGTAGAGGATAAAACACTGAGCAGAAAATATGGGTAAGCGTTCACCAACAAACTTTTAAAAAATGACATTGTTTAAATTGTCACACAGTGTTGCAAAGCTTCAAGTTCAATAAAATCACATTTTTGGACAGAAGGAAGTTGTCTCAGAAAAAGATTCAGATGTGCTCCACTGGAAATCTCACAGTTGTTATGATGTGAGAAGTGACTGCTGGAGTTGGCCCTTACAGCAGTTTGCGGTGAATTTATTCAACTTTCTGCCCAGAAGAAAGGAAGCAGACTAATTTAGAGTAGTAGTATAACCAATAGTATGTAAATGAAACAGCACGTAAAACTGTGGGGCTAAAAATGTCATTTAACATACTTTTGCTGTGACCACCCTGGAACAGTGTATTTAGTGTTACTTTTCTCAGCTTAGGAAAAGTACTGAAAACCTCGAGAAAACAAGGATAGATAACAAACGACGCACTAAGACACGCAGAGTGACAGTAAAAGAGCTAAATATATTTAGTCTAGACAAGAGTAAGCCCAGGGAGACGTGATCACAGACTATAAATAATTTCAAGGCAACAAAAAGAGAGAAAGGGATTATTCAGTCTCAGGAGAAGTTAGAATGGCGAGTAATAGATTGAAGTTAATGAAGGAAAAGTGTAAGGAAGGCACTAGGGAAGAGCTCTGGACACCGAAAGTAATCAGGAAGACAGACACAGAAGGAGGGCAGTATCAGTGCAGACAGTCACAAGAGTGGGCAGCACAGACACTAATGGTCAAGAGGAGCATGACTTGATTGCTCAAGCAGCATTTTGCCTTATCTCCTGAGTGGGATTTTCAAAACCACTCGTAGACAATTTAAATACAAGGTTCCAAATAAGCCAACTCGAGTCCTACCAAATTGCCAAAAAATGCTTTTAACACCTTTTTTGATACTACAATAACATGTCAGGAGCTTTCTGGAAATCCCATCCTAGATGTCTATGCTTCTGGTGTTCCCTTGAAAAGCCCCTATTTGATTTCCATGAAGGATTACCTGAATCAACCTGTGCCATCCTAATGTAGGCTAATCCTGGTGGCATCACCAATAAACAGCCTTAAAAACATAACAGTAGCAATAAAAAAAAAAAAAAATGTTGGCTGGCTTGAGATTTTATCATTAAGTACAAATATCACTTAGGATTCACCCTTCTGAGAAAAAAAAGGGGAGAGGCCCTATGGTACAGCTATGCCTCCAGTACATACATGTTTTATTTCCTGTTAGACTAAGCCTGCTTATATTGGCACAACCACTCTCTTCTCCCCCAGCTGAATAAATCTTAACAGCAAAATGAATTCTGGGAGGAGGGTTTACAGTAGAGCTCTTGGTGATTCAATCATGATGGCAGCTGTGGGATTTTTTCCACACACAACACGTCTTCACATAATCACCAAGGTTGGAAGACAGCTCTGGGGATTGTCTTGTCTAACCGCCCCCCACCCCCCACTCAAAGCAGTGTCACCTGCAGCAGGTCACTCAGGGCTTGTCCAGTCAGGTTTTGAATATATCCAGGGATGGGGACTCCACAACATCTTTGGGTAACCTGTACCCCTGTTTAACCATCTTCATAGTTTTCTAACGTTTAAAGACAATTTCCTGTATTTGGGTTTGTGCCCATGGCCTCTTGTCCTGTCATTGGGCAGCACTAGGAAGGGTCTGGCTCCTTTTTCTTTTCTCCCCATGAGGCAACTACACACACTAAGTTCCTCCTGACCCTTCGCTTCTCCAGGCTGAACAGTCTCAGCTCTCCCAGCCTCTCCTCATATGACCATTGCTCCTGTCCCTTAATCATCTCCATGGCCCTTTGCTGCATTTCCTCTAGTATGTTCATGTCTCTCTTGTAGTGGTGAGCGCAGGGCTGAGCAAAGAACCCTATGTGTCTCACCAGTGCTGAGAAGAGGGGAAGAATCTCTGCCCTTGACCTGCTGGCAACACCCTGCATAATACAGCCCAGGAAGTCATTGACCTTCTTTGCTGTAAGGGCACTTTGCTGGCTCATGATCTACTTGTTGTCCCACCAGGACGTTCAGGATCTTCTCTGAAAAGCTGCTTTCCAGCTGGGTGGCCCCCAGCAGGTACTGGAGCATGGGGTTGTTCTTCCCAAGGTGCAGGACTCTGCTTTTCCCTTTGTTGAACTTCATGAGACTCCTGTCATCCCGTTTGTCCAGCTTGTCGAGATACCTCTGGATGGCAGCACAGCTACCTTTTGTATCAACTCCTACTGATTCAGTAGCTTCAAACTTATTGAGTGTTCACTCAGTCCCAGTATCCAAGTTGTTAATGAAGGTGCTAAGCTGCATTGGTCCTAATACCAACTCCTGGAACAATTACTGGCTGGCCTCTGGCTGGACTTTGTGTCACTGATCTCCATCCTTTCAGAACAGCGGGTCAGGCAGTTCAGGGTTTCAGCCAGTTTTCAGTTCCCCTCACTGTCCACTTATCTAGCCTGTATTTCATCAGCTTGTCAGTGAGGATGTTATAGGAGACAGTGTTAAAAGCCTTACTAAAGACAAAATAAATAACATCAACTACTCTCTCACCATCCACCAAGCCCGTAATTTCATTGTAGGAGTCTATGGGGTTGGTTAAGCATAATTTCCCCTGTGTAAACCCATAATGACTACTGGCAGCCCTTGTTCATCCATGCAAGCCTCCCACAACATTTACTTGATTTCCTGCCCATTGGGATGGGCCATTCTTAAGCTTGAATGAGGCGATTCTTGAAAAAGAGCTAGGCCTCCTGGACTCCTCTTCTCTCTGAGGCTGTATCCCACGGTATTATTCCAAGAAGATGCCTGAACAGGACAGCCTGCTCTGCAGGCTGGTGATCCTACTTTTTGCCTTGCTTCCTACTGTCAAGATCCTGAATTCCACCATTTATTGGTTACGGCAGCCAAAGCTTCCCCTACCTGCCATGTTTCTGACAAGTTCTTGCTTGCTTGTAAGTATGAGATCATGTGGAGTGTCTTTCTTCATCAGTTCCTCAATCACCTGTTTTAGGAAGTTGACCTCAGTGTGCTCCAAACACCTCCTGCATTGCCTCTGCCCTGCTGTGTTGTCCCTCCAGTGGGTACCAGTGTGGTTGAACTGCCCCAAGAAGACCAGGGCCTGCAAACATGAGGCTTCCTCCAGTTGTCTGAAAAGTGTCTCTTCCACTTCTTCCTGATTATATGGTCTATAGCAGACACCCACCACAATGTTGTCCACTTTGGTCTGCACGCTAATCCTGACCCATAATCTATCAGTTAGCTCAAGATCCATTGCTGGGCAGAGCTCCATTTGCTTCCACTGCTCTCTCACCCTGCTACCAGGGTACTGACCTATGCTGTAATTACAGATCCATAAGTAGAGCAGGAGCCATCTTCCTGCTGCCATGAGTCACAGACTTCCATCCTTCATCATCATGACAGTCTCCATTTCCCAACTCAACAAGCTGCCTAGGTCCTCTCTAGCACAGGCCAGGCTCTTGTACCTGCACAGTGTCAGAGAAGATCCAGTCCACCTTTATCTCATCATGTCTGATGCTGCAAAGTCTGCTTGCCTCCTCCCATAGCTCTTTAACTTGGCAGCAGAAATCCTCCATATCTCCTGCAGAAAAGGAGAACAACTCCCCCAGCCCCCACAAGAGGCTTCAGGCATCCACACAGGCTCAAAGCTGCTCCCAGAAGTTCTGGAAGATCACAAAGCAGAGGCCAGAAACTGCTCTACAAGCTGGCATGTTTTGTGGCTGACTACATTAGCAACACTGTCAAAAATGTAAAGGAGAGCTCCTGGAAAAGAGATTTTTCTGATACCATTGATTTTCAGGCAGAGATCCACATTGATTTCAGAATCAAAGATACAACGAAACCTAATATGATCAAACAAGCACACATAATATAAATTCACAGTAGCCCCAATATCTAGCACATTTAGGGGAATTTTCAACCTGATCACCTTAGACAAAAGTTTAAGAAATGCAGCAATAACACAGGAAGGAAAAAGTCTGGGTGTTAAACTGGTTACAATAACATTAGATATCAAGAGTTCCTACTGTTTAGACAGTTTTTTCCTGCATTTTATTTAGGAGTAATTCTGCCTCGAAGAGCTCACCCCCCCTGCCCGTCGCTCCTGCCTGGTCTAGCAGGGCTGCCTCCGTTCTGTCAGCACACCCGGGTCTGTGGGGCTGGCTGACACCCCGAACCACTGAACTGGCCTGGGTTAAAAGGAACCCCGTGGGATGGAGCTATTTTTAACCCAAATCATTTCATTGATTGAGTGTATGATTGTGTCAGCACAGCTGAGCTGCTCTGGGAGGCACAAACCCCAGCAGAGCAGGCTGGGGAGGAGGGCATTGTTAGTGAAGAGAACTTACCTTGAAACTGCTACCTTCATTCATTCTTGTTTTATAACAAAACTCCCAGCCCTCTTTCACCGGTTCAAAACTTACCGAGAACAGACTGCAGGGCCCTGTTGATGAAATGCAGAGAAGTGAAGGAGAAAGTGCAGCTGGAAACACTGAGTTGTCTCTTTCTCATGCTGCTCCTGTAGGGTCTTCCATGTTCACCCACCCTGTGAAAGCTCATCACCTTCTCATGGTGCTTGCCACATCTAGCTTGGATAAAGAATGATTATGATATGATCACATTAATTACACTCACTGCTGACAAAACACTTGGTGCTCTGTGTATACATATAAAGCAACAAAGTCCATCCCCTACTCTATTTTTCATTTTGCACCAATTATTTCTGACAAGGAGATATGAGAAGCATTCCCATGGAAGAAAGCTAATCTCCAAGGACTGCAGGACTGTAACTAAGGAAAAACGAGCTGTGGATGTATAATCATTCAAATTAAGCAGTAGAGTTTAAAGCAGTTTAATTCAACATCTTAATTAAGGAATCTGTTTGGAAGAAAAGAATATAAACTGAAAATGAGGCAGTAAACTGGCACCTAGTTATACCACTGAAAAAAAAAAAAAAAAAGGAAGAAAGATAGTGCTGGTAAAGTTGCACTAACAAAACCAATCTAAAATCCTGCAGCCTTACAAACAATTCATTTCTTAGCCCAAAACTTTATGTCTCAAAATCAGGGCACCTTCCAGGCCTAGTCTGGCAAGTCCAGAGGAGGCCACAAAGATTGTCAGAGGCCTGGAGCACCTCCAGTATGAGGACATGCTGAGAGAAGAGAAGGCTCCGGGGAGACCTTATAGCGACCTTCCAGTACTTAAAGGGGGCTACAGGAGGGATGGGGAGGCACTCTTCACCAGGGAGCGTAGTGATATGACAAGGGGTAATGGGTATAAGCTGGAAGAGGATAGATTTAGGTTGGATATTAGGAAGAAATTTTCTCCTGTGAGGGTGGTGAGGCACTGGCCCAGGTTGCCCAGAGAAGCTGTGGATGACCCATCCCTGGAGGGGTTCAAGGCCAGGCTGGATGAGGCTTTGAGCAACCTGGGCTAGTGGGAGGGATTCAAGTTCTCTGATTAAGACTGAGGCTGCAGGCTAAACTGTTTTTTAAACAGATGCTTTGCATGAGGCATCTCCCATAACCCCAGGTAAAGCACAGTATGTGCAACCTGATTTCCACCTCAGCCAGCTTAGCTCAGACATTGCACAACAGACCTTACAGAGGACTTCCTGATCAATTTAGAAATCAAGGGCATGGGAGAGGAGAGAAAGAGAGCAGAACTATCCTTTCTGTGCTAAACAGAGAGAACATAGTCAAGCTACTCCCGATATGCAGAGACACAGGGCACCGTCAGCACCATGCACCTCACTCGTATGATCCCAGGACTGTAGAAGATAAGGAAGGATGCAACAGATGTTCAAGCCAGCCTCTACCAGTGCACACCCTCTGGACTCTGGTTCCTACTATTGTATGATAACACTTCTAATATTCTGCATTTCAGAGCTTTCCATACTGAAACACAGCACTTTGCGCCCACTCTCTCCTAGGTGCAAACCACCACCATGTGCATCTCTGTGAGTCTGAGCGGCTTCGTTGTGCTGGGCTGCTTGTTCGCGCCCAAGGTGCACATCATCCTTTTCCAGCCCCAGAAGAACGTGGTCACTCACAGACTCCATCTCAACAGGTTCAGTGTCAGTGGGACCGGGACCACTTACTCCCAGTGTAAGTATCAAAACTGCCACTTTTCTATGAGGATGTGGGGTTATGGTGGGTTTGGGTAAAGACAAAATGGGGTTTTTACCAGCAACAAAAAAAAAAAAAAAAACGTTTATAGGCTGGGCTGTGTACTCTGTGCGAGCATCACTTCATTTGTGTCTGGAGAGAAAAAACTCATCCCTCTCCCATGGGAATCAGCTCAGAGCCCCCTCTGAACCTCACTGAAGTCAGCAGAAAGCTTTCAGCAGGCTCTGACTCCATCCCACTGCACAAAGCAAGTAGAGCCCGTAGCTCGCTGTGACTCTCACAGCAGCGACAGGAACAGATTGCCCTGGAGTATTCCTGTCAAAATGACACGCCGACAGGAGCCGGGCCACAATGCAGCATGCTGTCAGTGGCTTTTATCGCCTGTATTGTAAGGAAAGACTCCAAGTCTGCAGCAAACGCAGACAAGGGATGCCATAAACTGTATCTGTATGCTGAGTGTGAGCAATACCCTTTGTAAGTGCCACAGCCAGGAGAAGCAATCAGTGCTCTGCTGCAAAGACTGCTCGTCTGCTCTGCCTCCCTCCTTTCCTTCATCTTCAGCCTCTTCATTCCAAGCAGATTCACATCTATGATTCTGATTTGAGGCTGTTGCTCCTCTTCTGGGTGAGTTGCTTGGAGATTTTTTTTTTATTATTAAAAAAAAAAATAGGTCACTCGTATTTTTTTCTTCCCCTTGTCAAGCTTAACTAGTCAAGGATGGGAGCACACAGCACCTTGTTCACAGGCCTCTGCAGACAGTATGTCTAACCTGGAAAGCTAATTGAAAAAGCACACTGAAAGCAGAAAGAGGCAAGGAATAAGAAAGAGAGGAAAGGGGTGACACAGAGCAAGGCTTGCCAGCAAGTTCACACTAACCTAGCCTCAGGCTTTTGCGTAACACTTAAAAAATGGCTAGAAATCTTTGGCATTTCAGATTTCAGACAGAATATGGAAGGAACTTGGGACCCTGCTGTGTATCACATTGTCAGGGATTTGGAGGTGAAGGGGTCCCAGCTGTGTCTGGCTCTCCCACCCCTAACCGTACTGTGCGTGAATGTCAGTGGACCTTTAGCAAGAGAGCAGCCATGTGGCTCTACTCATCTCCCACCTCACCACAGTCAGGACTGCATCCAGCCCTCACACCAGAAACCAACACCTCCTTGCTGTTTGGAAAGCTTTAACCAAGAGAGATGAGACAGCCCTAAGTGCCAAAAGTGCTGAGCACTCCCAAAGGGCTGGATTTGCAAGACTATTGGATTCCCAGTAACCTTTAGAAGTTTGGTCCCTTGATGAAATGGTACATCCCATCAGATTATTGTAATCCCTTACGAATTTTGTGTAAGGGATTTTTCCAAGTCTTTTAATTCTCTTATACTACAGAATAAGCTTAGTCAGAAACCACTTTGATTCATGGATACTTTTGTAGAGGATTGCATTTTGTAATTTGATATTTTTATCATAACAGTTGGATAATATGTGTGTGTGCAAGCATGCATGCAACTGAAAGTGCACATCTGTACATTAAAAGCCTACTTTATTTATGTTTGTGAATAGACACGAATGAAAACATAAAAATCCAGACTTAAAATCTCTTACTGCTTCATTTTGTAGAAAGGTGGCTGCAGTCATTTATTATTCCTGCTTACACCTAGCTGAATAAGGGCTGTTCATCTTTGTTGGTCTTTTTGGACCATGGCAAGACACGGGCCTGGAAGTAGGACTAAAAGGTCCATCACATACAATGGAAAAAGCCCTATAGTTTCCATCTAGGACAATTATTTGGGAAAATAACACTGAGAATTCACCGTCTGTCACAGTGCCAATATTTTTAAGAAGAAAATTTTTCACTTACTCCCTTCCATTTATTTGTAAATTATTTTCAATAAATTTTCATTTTTTTATCTGTTTGGTCATTTATAAACCCCAAAAAGTTGTCATCCAGATTGATTCTAATAGGTGTCTAAAATATTCCTCTCATCAGTCCTGGGGCTGTCAGCTTGTTTTTATTTTGGTCTTGATGGTCTTTTTATCAGTCAGAAACTGCTTAGTATGAGACTGATCAAAATTAGCTCCAGGGCATTCTAGTAACAGCAACATCTGAAAAGCCAGTTCTTGTTCATTATCAGAGCTTCGGAGGACAGGAGTACCCAAGTTGCTCGAATGGGCAGTGTGTTTCCTATCTCCAGGGATTCCCACTCCACTGCATCTCAGGGCTGCCACCATGTCTTCACTCCATCAGTCATTAATGTCATGAGCATAGTGGGTCATGAACAGCAAGTGACACAGACAGTTTTTAACACAGTTCCTTGAACCATGAAAACTGGACAAACATTATGAGAAAAGGTAAGTGATGCTCATGACGCTCTTGGGTAGTGTTAAGTGTTAGCTCTAAATATGTATCGCAATTACCTCCCTAAGCTGAGCAGTGGAGAGAGAGACAGTCAATGGTCAACTGTATAAGCTGTAATGTGGTCGTGTTCATGAGAGCTAAACTGAGCACCCCATGTAGTCATCTGAATACAGCTCATCTTTGCTGCACGCTGTGCCAAAAGCAAATAGAGGTGAACACTAAGTGAGGAAACTTGTTTTAGAGGCACCGAGCTTTGATCATTTTGACAGCTGAAGTCTAGACTAAAAAGAATATAGATGTAAGATGAAGAGAAGCAGGATATATGTGTACCTAGGTATATGACATGCTTTGAAACTTATATGTCTGTACACATTTATTTGAATCTGAAAATCCATATTTGGCAGAGTGTTGTGTAAGTTCTGCTCCCCCTGCAGTGTTTTGCCCATCAGGATGTTCCCCAGTTTACTGTGGCCTGTTTTACAGGCTTGGCAGAGGTATTCCCATAAGGTAGGAGATCAGCACTCATAAAACTTCCCAGAGAGTTCAGGACTGATTTAAGCACCCATGTGATTTAGGCTGAGCTTTTACACCCAGAAGGTGTCACTCATCCATGTCCACTTGGAGAACTGCACATGGACTTGAGCTTCTCCAGGTGTCCTCCACAGGGGTCAGAAAAATAATTGAAGCTACTGTTTATAGCCAGGTTGGTAAATTTTATTTCTCAGAATTTATTTTTCCAGCCCTTTCTCCAAACTAGCCCTGATATATGGCTTTTATGCATTTTTAACTCACAGTTTCTCAGCTGTGAGCATGAGTAGAAGTGGCAGACTGAAAGCCAATTTGAATCTGCTTGTTCCTGACTATGTAGGCATGCTGCAAGGTGCCCACGGTATTTTATCTCCAGTTCTTTGCTTTGGATTATCAAAGCAAAACGAGGGACTGCCAGGAAAGAAGAGATCAAAAGCATGAACTGCAGCCAAATCAAGACTTCTGGTCATGTCACACATTTTCCTTGGCCTCAACACAAGGCCAAATGGAGGTGAAGTGTCTCTAGCAGGTCCAGTCATATTTCAGCAAACCCCTTGGCTGCTCCTGTGAGACACAGCGTGAAACTCAGAACCCTGCAGGGCCAGCGATTACCATTGCTGAGGTCTGTACGGAAAAGCAAGATCTAGCATTCCATTTCAGAGAGAGCTGGATGATCGGTGTGAACGCTTTACTCCACCCAGCAGAGTTAATAACTGCCTCCCAGCACTACACGAGAGGTACGTGCTGTGGAGGAACCCTGGGAACTCAAAAGGCAAGGCCACCTGTTTCTCACCTACCACCACATTTCTCTGTCCCACTTTGACTCTGTTGCCATAGTATTTGAGCTATTCATGCTCTTCAGTGTGTTGGACTTCAAAAAAACCCTGAAGCGAAAAAAGTTCTGGGTGGGTGACTGATGTGCACAGAAACAAAATGCTTTTGCCTGTAGCCATACTCCAGTAGAGCAGGGATTTGAATCAGGTCTCCTAGGCAGTACTGATTTTTCTATTTTCAAACAATAAGTAGAAACAAAAATAGCAACAAGAAAAAATACAGTTCAGTGTGCTGCTATATTTTACCCAGTTAAAAAGTGAATACAAAACCTAATAGCTAATTTTCACAAAATTATAGACACAATGTCCTGTGCCCTTTTACCTACGAATGACTGTTTTCAACACATATACAGGCAGTGATTGACCAAACTTCATCTACCTAATTCAGACCAAGGACTCATTCTTGGCTCACCTGTTTATCAGGAATACATCCTGCCCTCTAAGTAGTAGGCTAGTCCAATAGATGCCTCTAAATTTCTCTTGTTAAAGCAGTTCTGTTTTCCATTTATATTTATTCAGTCAACGAAAGAATTAGAAATTAGCTTATTTGAAGCTACTCTCTCTTTAGAGAAGCAGTCTGCAACTGAGCGTGTAGCCAGCACCAGTTTTGGAAGACTGAGCATGCCCTTGGCACAGCTGCATAAATTGTTTTTTACACTGGATGATTGAGTTTACTAAGTCATTGCTTGCCATGTGTTTTCTTTGACGAAGGCATCACATTTCTCTGGGTCACTGTTATCATTAACCTAATGTATCTTTCAAAAAACAGCTTTATGTCACTGTGAGCAGAGATGTCACAGAGTATCTGAAAACACATTCCTGATGCCCAACGGATAATTTTAACAAAGATGGACAAACCAGCTTGCTTTTAAGGCTTTAGCAGAATGGTAATATATCATACAGTCAAAATACAAATATATTCAGAAACAGGTTCTGATACTCAAATTCAACTGTCATATCACTGAAGCAAGTAAAACCTGTTGAATAAAATAGGAGGCAATGTAGTCAAGGGTATCACCATCTGGCCCTCACCTACGGATGCATATTGAATCCTGATCTAGAGTTCCTCGAAATGAAGGGTATTATGGCCAGAAAATATTCTGGGGTTAGGTGAGAAATAATCTTGCTTCCAAATTCAGTTATTAAAAAAATTATTCAGTCCATCCAACATGTACATAGAATTATTTATTTTTTTAATTTAAAAAGTAGATAAACACATAGTCCTAATGTGCAGTGGTAGATTCTCTCCTGGATTTAAAAATGCACATTTTATTTCAGGAATGTCCATTCCAATTATGTGAAAAGCTGAAGGATCAGACCTTAGCATTTCTTGACAAACACAAAAATCCAAAGATTCACTCTTTATTCTACAGAGATATTGCAGTACCACTCTGGTTTTATCAATTCATGCTGCCATGCAAAGTGCTACGACGTGAGACCCAGTGGCCCAGAATCATCAGAAAAGCTTCATGTACTTTATTCAGACCCTTCTTGGAGAAGCTTAGTCACCCTAAGCGCTCTCAGTGGTCAGCAAAGAGAAATCAGGCTCTTCTTGAGGATGATTCAGCCTCAGATCTGAATTGCGTTGTAGAGGTGCAAGCAGTGACTTTTCATGGGGCATCTTGGTTAAATCGGGTGAGATGCTCCAGAGCAACGTAAATTCTAACCCTCTGTGTGTTGTAATTTTTTGCCGCCCTGAAGTTGGTTGATTTTCTCCACTTTTTTTCTTTCAGCATCTGCCAGTATGTACGTTCCGACCGTTTGCAACGGAAGGGAAGTTCTGGACTCCACCACTTCATCTCTGTGATTGTGACTCGCAGTTCAGTTCTTGAGTTTTTAGACTGTTAGGCAAAAATTTGCACATGTTGTGCTCTCCGGAAAACACCAGAAAACAAAAGAAATCAAAACAAAACTAGTACCTTTTTTTAGAAACTGTGTAATAAATTATTTTTGAGGATTGTACAGTATATAGTGATGTTCTGGAACTTTTTAGACTGATTTTAGCCCTTCTGTTGTTAACGGTTGTAAGGGACATGTAAATAACCGTGGTTCACAATGTGCATAGTCCTGCAGTAAGGGAGTGATTTGTTGCAAGCACAGCTGCAATGTTAGGTGACTTCTTTCCTACAAAATTTTTTTGTAGCTCCTTGTTGTAATTAACTTAGACTGCATTTCTATGTTGTATATTACAGTTACCTTCCGTGTAACAGATTGGTTTTCTCAGCACAAAGCAGCAGTATTAATGTAAAGGCACCAATAATAAAAAGATAAAAGTTTTTCAGCATAGTTTCATTTTTTGTTTCTTCCTCCCTCGAGGTCATTACACTTCCCTAGACACCAGGACAGGTAAAAAGGATAAAAAGTCTGCAGTACACATGTGTGCACACACGTATCTGTGTATGGGTCTGTGCCTGTGTTGCAAAATCCGCATCATGTAATATGTGCTTACAATGCATGCTTTGTCAGGGTCAAGTGTAAATTCCCTCTCCTTAAAAATTGCTATTTCACTCAATTGGCATGACTTGATGCTGTCATGCAAAAAAATAGATTGGTAGCATATAAAAAACACTGAGATTTTAGATTAGGTTGGCAAAAAGATGGAAGAAAATCTGTCAGAAAATTAGCTAAGACTGTTTTACACCTCCAGCCAAAACAAAACTGGTTCAGTTTGTCTGCATCAATAGTGCTGTGAAAAGTAATTGGAGCACTGCAGAAACAAGAGATCAAAAAAAAGTCAAAAAAGAGAAATCCAGGAGACATTTACACACATCTCTGGGGTGACCTTTGCCTTCAAACCATAAAATTCAAGATACATATACCAGTTACTTAGACAGCTGCAAAATACTTTTAAGTCTGGCTTTTATAACTCAACTCTTAAAGCTGCCCTCACTGTACTGAAACAATCTGAAATCTCCCTTCTGCTGGGTCCAATAAGTCATTAAGGAAACAAATACACCTTTGATTAATATGTCTGGGCGTATTTACCTAAGGGCTTGTTCTCGTTGATCTCATTCCATCTGAGGTCAATAGCAAAATTCTCATTGACTTCAAAGGCAACACCACTGAGGCTTGAAAGGCAGATGCTGCAGATACACACTGCTGGATGGACAAGTTCTCTGGATTCTGTTCTCCTGCACTTGCAGACACTTTTACACATTTCTGGAAAGGTGCAAGTCCTTAGGGCTGAACTGGCAAAGTAAGTAACTGTTATTTTGAATGTCACAGTTAAAGATTTGGGTTCTTAAAATTCCTACTCACAGATTGATACTTTTTTTTTTCTTCTAAACTATAACTGGTTAGTTTTTATCTCTTCTTAACTGCAGTCGGTTAGTTCTTTTCTCTCTCCAATTTAAAAACACAATGTTCCTTAAATTTACTACACATGCTCAGTAAGTGGGAGTCTTAACTCAGGAGGGTTGTCCTGACACTTGGAGGTGTGATTTTTAGTATTATAATTATATTAAAATGAGGATAAGTCACTTTCAGACAGCACTAATCACTAACTTGGCTGACTACCCAAACATACTGATTATTTTCCAGGATGTTCCCATCTCCAAGGGTAAACCTAACAAACCTTAAGTGATTAAAAAGTTTTTCTCAACAGTCCCAAGGACAGTCTTCCCAATTTACACAGAGAGTACATATCTGTTATGTTAGCTCCTAACTGAACTTGCAACACATCCACATGCCCACCAGCAAAGACCTCTTGATGTCTACACTTCTGCAACTGGCTGCACTGGCAGCTATTGAAGTCTCTGCATTGTGCAGCTGTCTAGTACAAAAATCCCTGTGACTTTCCCCAAAATAGGCATAGCTTAGCCCACATGACATGCAGAGCCCTGCATTCAGCTATTTTTCTCTCCACAAGCTCTGGAGTGTGTAATGTTTTGGGCTTGGTTTCCACAGAGGTCAAGCTTTGACCGTTTGGGAGTCTTGCTTTCAAGACCCCTTAAAGCATCTCAAGTTGGGCAGCTGCATTCATTTGTGTGCTCTTCTGTGGATTAAGAGGCTGTTCACAGCATGGCAAAAGGTCAGAATTTCTGACCGTGATGCTGATGTCCCTGCAGCTACATTATCTTTATGGGGCTCTTAAAAATGCCTAAGCCAATGAGGATTTCTTCTCAATTTTTATGGAAAGAACCAATCAGGGTCAAATCCACCTTACTTAACATTCATTAGTATAAATAGCTACGTATGAGCTTGTCAACCTCTTCTCCCTTTGTACTCAGTGGACAGAAGTAGGGACAATTCCCCTGGCTTACCTCAGACTGCTACTTCAGGCTGAAATGAATCTTTCCAAACAAAGGCTAGCACAGCTTGCTCTGATCACAAGTTTGCACTGAAAATTAAGGCACTGTTTCAGATTAATTCCACCCCTAGAATCTAAACTGGTGTCACTGAAGCTAATTTACAGCAGACAAGGATCTTAAAGTCCTGGAGTTTTCATTCATTTCGATAGCACTATTGAGAAAATGACCCAACATCTGTGTCTGAACATGTGTTACGAACACTTAGGTGGTTTGAAAGCCCCTTGCACATGAGTTTTTCATACAAAAAATCCTCCCATGTGGAGCTTTAGAGTTCCAGCCCCACTGGATGTTCCTGACATTCTTGTACTTTACTTGGATTTGTCTTGAAAGCTTTTCAGTACTTTCCGTTGGATGTCCAAGGATGCAGATTATATGGTATTGCCTGACGATTCAAGTAATCCAGTTTCAAAACGAGCAAAACAAAAACCAAAAATATAAAAGCCTGGCAGAGGTTTTTGACATCATCATCATCTTAGTTTCTCTTAGTTTCTTTTGTTCCCATTTGTGTAAAACTTGGCTTTAGAGTATAAACCTCTTCTGGTCTCTTTATTGCTCCCATCATATATAAAGATTTGAGTAATTAATCTCAAAGCACAGTGGGTCCTGTCACTGTTCCTTGTGTGGTGAATTAGAGCCCCAAGTACCATGGCTGTGATCCTGAAGAGTTGTCACACGGCTCTGAGCCCTGCATGCAGCCAGCCAGGGGGAAATGCCGGGGACAAGAGCAAGGGTTAACCCAGCATCTACGGTGACTTACTGGAGATTGCAGAAAAGTTTAATTTTTCATTCAGAAGCCATAACTTCAGAGTACCTTAGCTCTCTGACACAAATCAAGAGCGTAGAAAGGTTTGCAAAATCTTATCACTTTTTATTTATTGGCTGAGCAGAAAAACAAGACTTAAAAAAATCACCACAGGTCAATCTGAAATAAATAAGGCTTGGGGGTTTTTTGGTCTTTGTTCTTGGTTTTGGTTGGGGTTTTTTTTGTTTGGTTGGTTGGTTTGAGTTTTTTGTAGGAGAGGTTTCTTTTTTAAGTCTTCAGTGAATTTTGAAAGCAAAACCAAAATCTACTGTGGTTAAAACAAAACATTTTACTTTGTCTTCAAGTGACTCTTTTTCCTGAATAAATTGAACAGAACCAGTTTCAGTCATAGCCAAAGAAATTTCAAAAGGAATTGTCTTTTCAAATTGAAAAATGATCAAAACCCATTTAAAAAAAAAAAAATCATGTTCTACCTGAATAAAACAAATCTCAAAAATCAGCAAAAAATTTCCAAAATATCCCGGCTACACCCAGGAATCTCAGCATTCTTTAAAGTGGTTTCCACTGCAATCCTTTACCCAATTAGTACACTTAGAGTAAGGGAGACCAAAACAAACCCTTAACTCATCACCAGATGTCCACGATGTCATTGCCTCCTCATCAGTGCTTGCAGTCTGCATGATGAAAGGTAGAAGCTGTTTATCAGGAGCCACCTCAAAGCTTCTCAGCAACATAGGCAAAGCTGAGTTTTGTCACTGCAAGTAGAAAAGAGCCAAGGCCAGGCTGGGCTGTTTTGGCAACAGGAAGGAGACGGGTAGGAAGCAAAGGCTGGGGGGAGACCTGGTGTGACAATGTTATCGCTTCTCCTGCCTCTAAGGAGATGGCAGGGTTGGGAAGGGGCTTCTCTTTCCCCAGCAGTATCACTCTCCTACATACACCAACCCCTCCTTTAGAGGCAACAACAGGAAGCCAGATGACAACTTCACTGCTGCCTACAACCAGCTGGAAAACAGAACATGTCACCCCTAAAGAGAGTGACTTACTAGTACGTTGCCATTTTAAATACAGAAGGAGGCAAGGACAGGAACAGGCAGTACATAACACCAAAGCTCTCAGAGGTCACTCGTGCATGTCTTTTATTCAAGCAAACACGCATCCACATAACCTCGCTTTGGCTTTTAAGTGCCCCACAGTACATGTGACCTTACAGTTTTCTTCCTGATGAAGTCCAACTCTGTACATCCAGAGAAATAACCAAAACATGGTGGCAGCTGATGATCAGCTCCCTTCTCATGTCTCCCTTGCTCCTTCTGCACTGTATTCAGTGTGGGAACATCCAATCAGGTGGCTGGGCATGTCACCATACATTGTGACACACACTACAATTTAGGATAAGCCTGACCTCCTTTCACTTCTGTTCTTATCTCCTCACATGCTTGCCAAAGGAGCACAGTTCACAAGCATTCAAAAGCAGCAAGAAATAGAAACAAAGGGATTCAGTGAAGGAAGTATACAAGGGGAAAGACTAAGAGAGAACACCACCAAAGATAAGCAGAACTTCCCAATACGTCTCCTGTTAAGTTCCCTGTTAAATTACCTAGAATAGCTATTTCAGGCCTCCATGCTTCAAGAGGCCTGAGGGATGAGTGGATTGAGAGCAGCCCTGGGGAGAAGGATTTGGGGATACCAGTGGATGAAAATCTGGACATGACCCAGCAATGTGCACTTGCAGCCCAGAAAACCAACTGTATCCTGGGCTACATTGCAAAAAGCATGGCCCACAGATCAAGGAAGGAGGTACTCTGCTCTCATGAGACCCCACCCATAGGACTGCCTCCAGCTCTGGAGTCCTCAGCACAGGAAGGACATGGACCTGTTGGAGTGGGTCCAGAGGAGAGCCACAAAAATGGTCAGAGGCTGGAACACCTTCTATGGAGAAAGGCTGAGAGAGTTGTTCTCTCTTCAGTCTGGAAAGAGAGGACTCCAAGGAGACCTTACTGCAGCCTTTCAATACTTAAAGGGGGCTTATAAGGAAGATGGGGATAGACTTTTTACAAGGGCATGTCATGATAAGGGGTAATGGTTTTAAATGAAAAGGGGGTAGATTCAGACTAGATTAAGGAAGAAATTTTTTACAATGAGAGTGGTGAAACACTGGAACAGGTTGCCCGGAGGGGTGGTAGATGTCCCATCCCTGGAAACTTTCAAGGTCAGGTTGGACGCAGCTCTGAGCAACCTGATCGAGTTGAAGATGTCCCTGCTCACTGCAGGGGGGTTGGACTAGATGACCTTTAAAGGTCCCTTACAACCCCAGCTATTCTATGATGATTCTATGATTCTATGATTCTACGATTCTGCGATTCTACAACAAGGACCAACCAGCAGCATTCCTTGCTTAGGAAGAAATGTCATCCCCACTGGCATGTCAGCACCAGCTGTAGCTGCTTCTAATCTTACATTGAAGCATTTGCGCTGCGCACTGACAGAGATGAGTCAACAACCACTGGCTCCTAAATGGCAACATCTGCTGTCATCTTGTCTGATTATAATTAATCATCTCCATTTGATGGCTCTGGCAGGACAGACAAACCAAAACCTGCAAGCTTTCCCCTTTATTAACGAAGAGTCCCAGAACCTCTTTTTCAAAAGCAAGTAGTCAAATCCTTTCTCTGAACAAAGATGACAGCTCCTTGAAGCTACTCAGTAAGTTCCCATTATGGCTCTAAGATACTTAATTTTCCCAAAACCTAGACTCTTAATCAATTGTATTATATATTACAAACATCAACCAACATAATCAGACCCAAGACAGAATACATTCTTTGCATATTTCCCCCCGAGCAAGCACTGTCAAAGCTGAGACAACAACATTCTGCTAATTTGCCAACAATTTATACAGAGACACCACTAAAATGTGCTTAATCCTCAAAGAGATTCAGTTGCTTAACTCCAGATTTCAAAGAAAAGCATGCAAATGCAGCAATAAAATGCATACCGTTTAATCAACTGAACACATAACAGACTGATTCACATTGTTTTATGGCATCAAATAACAGTTTCTGATGTGATTCCATGTGGGAGAAAAGGGGGAGGTTGCTGTAAGTATATTTTGGCAGAATACTAGAAGAGGTCACAGACAGCTGATTTCTTAATGAAGTTTTAAAGGTTTCCAAAAGTTGCCTCTTAACGGGAAAATTGAAACTTCCCCTTTCTACTACATATTCAACAGGAAAAAAACTAATAGCAGAAGTCAGCTAAAATATGACAGTTTTAACTTACTCAATTGTTGGAAAATTTAATTTTCTTATTTTAAGTTAAATAAAGTCTATGGTATTAGTTTGTACCCCACTATATTAGCACTGTACCAGATATGCTATTAGATTGCCTCAAAGAATTTTGGACAATATAATGACAAACCATTTGGAAGCAGAGCTGAGAAGCGTCATATGGCAAAGTCTTTTAGAGCTGACAAAAAAAAAGTGCCACTGCTTTAGTTGGAAAATAAAAGGGAAAGGAAAGGGAACTAAACAAACCCTCTGTGGTATTAAGTAAAATAAAATATAGTTCATAAAAATTAAGGCATTTTGACATTACAGAGATATGGGTCCAGTGACGAAAGAAGAATGGAGAATGAACTACAATTATGGCTTGGAAAACATATGGAGAGAGAGAAGGGAAAAAAATTAAAGGAGATGTAGACAGATGCAGTTTGACGGTAGTGAAAAGCTCTAGCCACCACTGCAGACCTGCAATGTTCAGGAAAGGCTGCAGTTCCACCAAACATCTCAAGTCCAAAATTTCAAATATATTTTCACTTTATTTTATCAATGCCCATCAGATATATAACTTTGATGCTACAGCACACTAGTTGAATAAAAATCAACAACATAAAAACCCTCTTCATAAAAGATCCAAGAAGTGAAGTCCCAAAGCCATAACCATTTACTCCATAAGCATATCATCTCTGACAACCATATATAAATGACATCATGACAACAAATACAATGTACAATAATAAGTGTGCAATGGTACAAAATATACAAAAAGGAATGTGTCTTTAATATACATTCAACAATACCCCATAAAAATCTTTCTTGGGAAAGTGAAGTGCCTTTTCAAGAACAACAAAAAATGTACACCACTTCAGTTAAGATGCCTGAAGTATCTCCCATTAAAAGAGTAAAGCCTATGTCCTTTGACTGGACATATAAAATAATAGATCTGAATTTTCCCTAAAGAAAAAAAAAAAAACTAAACTTCATAAAATTTTTGTCCACACCTATAGGATAATAAAATATTTAGAGTGCAGAAAATTCCGTTTAATTTAAATTTTACTTAAAAGTGGGCTTTCTTTTATTGATAGATCTAGTTCAGTCATATAAAATCAAAAATCTATATTTGTTAGAGTAAAAAGACCTTTCCTGCCCATATACCTTTTCTAGCTTTGATGCATTCCACAATTCACATAATTTCGCTATAATGAAAATATGAGTCTGACCAGAAGTCAATACAAGATTCTTTCCTCATTTTCTCCTGGCTCTATACAAGTTTTGCATAATTTTACTCAAATATTTTTTGCCTAAGTTTCTGATTCCTTTGTGTTCGACCTCAATGGGAATTTCAGGAAATTATTACAGTGGATATTACGAAGATCACATGCTTACAACATGGCTGATTTTATGAAAAAGTCCACCTAGCCTCCAGTTTTTTAGGCACCATTTTGTGCCCTTCCTTCAAAGCCGGTACTTGCATTGACAGCAGAAAGTTTTTAGATGCTGAGCTGCACAAGTACGTAACCCATGCTCAGCTCCACTGGGCATCCGTCCTTGTTCATTGTGCGGGTCCAGGAATAACGGTGTCTGAGTATTTCTAATAAGCCTCCCAACTGACAAAGCTGATCCCTGATTTGCAGAAGTAGAGATTCTTGCTTTACCTCCAGGGTTCAGGCTTTGGTGGTTTGCAATCCAGGGAAAGGTGACATATTGGCAGCCCAGGGGAGGGAACGGAACCTGCCAATGACCTCTCTTGAAAGGACAAGCTGCCGCAGAGAGGGACGAGCGCAACCTGCACTGTAGGTATCACTTTCCTTCTCTTTATAGAGTTTGAGCCTGTTACCGCCTATACACTCACGGGCCCAGACCTACAATTCATATAACAGCAGTTAACATATTTAAATTTAGTAGCACCAGGTTTTACCCCAACCCTGATGGCCATGGCTTTAGGTATCAGAATGGGTTCAACTTGCAGGTGCAACACCATGCCTCTTGCGTTAGAGGCCAGCACAGACCATCCAGCCCTTCAAAGCATTAAATTCAAAATTCACCTGAGGCTTACTCTGAGTACCATTCACAACTTTGATTTCAAGAGAGACTCATAGTTATGCTACTAAAGAACAATATACAACCTTTGCAGGAGGTTTCAGGACTCACTGAAAATCATTTCTTATGAATTTGTGTAGAAGGAGTGACAGGAAATGAAAGGTACCTATAAATCATATGGTATGCCTGAGCAATGCCCAGGCGAATGTAAAAAAATCATGTTATTTGTAGTACGTTTATCTCTTCCTGAGTTGAATTTCATTCCCAGTATGGAATCCAAGCATCTGCTTTCTTTTTTGGCAAGGTACTCAATCACACGGTAAGGCAATCCAATTTTCTGTTTTGCTTCCTGTCTTTATTTCCTCCTAAATGGCCAAGCATTTCTCACCAAGATCACCACTACAATGTGTGCCAGAAGATGTTTAAAATATGGTCCTGTAAAAATAGAAATTAGGTTTGTTTCTCTGAAGGCAGCATTAATTCTTCATATATTCTGGGATCTTGAAGATTTCAGCTGAACAGATTCAAAATTATCTTCCTTTTCCTGCAATGGAAAAGACAGGTTCCCATCAACTGGGATTCCTCAAATTCACTCCCAACAGTTACTTCTTCTCTTAATATCTCCAGAGCAGCCTTTGCCTAAGACTGCACTTTACTTCTACCAGTCATTAAGTGCACAATTTGACCCTTTATTATTTAATAACACTACTGATCCTGTAAAAGTTTGCAAAATCAACAAAATTATTCCATATGTATTGTACATGGCAGTTACTTTAGAAGGTACAGGGAAAGTTTGCATTTCATACTCATAGTATAGGATAGGTAGTCAGAGCTGGGGAATTGCAAGGTAATCATATCTATGGTTATTATTACTTATTAATGTGTTTCCTACAATAAATAAAATGTTTGGAGCACATTCTGTGAATGTGACTACCACTGCCTCACTCCTGGATTCCCATCCCAATCTCTCCTCTGTAAGACCCACAGGACAAAACCCATCTACAAATCCTCTACCACCTTAAAAATCAGGGTTGGAGGGTTGAGTTTTCTTTCTGGTTTCGTTTGCTGGGTGACAGCTCACCCATCTGGCCAGCAGGCATCCGGATGAGAAGTGTGGACATCTGTGTTACTGCAAGTGTGAACAACCCTATGGTCCATGCAGAAGCAATGAATGAAGGAGACCTAATAAAACTACTCACCAGAAAATGCTGGTTCTTGCTTCATTTACCTACCTTTTATCCTTGTTGACGTACACAAACAGTTTGGAAACTATGTAAAACTAACCTCATGATCTGATCTTTAAGGCCATCTCACTCAGATCAGGACAGTCTAGTGCAGACGTTGGAAAGAGCAGGGGAGAAAATTATCCTACACTAGCCCACTGCAGAGTACATATTGTTCCGAAGAACCTAGTATTGTTATGCTGGAGACAACAGATGGAACTATCACAGCCTCCAATCTGAAGCAGTTTCATAATTCTTTAACTTCTATGTTCTCATTACAAATAACAGTCACTTCTTTATATATTACAAGCCTAGCCCTGAATTCCTTGGGTACTCAAAACCACTAACAGCTTCATGAGATGTTTTGCTTCATAGAAATGCCATTGCCTGAAGCTTGAACATATAGTTAGGATACTTCAGATTTTTCTTTATCTCTCAGTTTACATTTCTCCTCTTTTTCTCCCCTGTTTTCCTCCATATATTTTTTCTATATTTGCATGCACATGCAGCAGAAGATAAATGTCCTCATTTTTTTGCATAAATGGAAACTGATGCCTATTAACATTTGTTTTGGAGAAATATATATTAAATTCTGGTTATCTGCAGGGATACAGGACAGAGATTTCAGTAAGCTAATGAGGTACTGGAAGCTGAGTTTGCCAGCTATGATTATCTAGCAGGAAAAAAAGGAATTAGCTTAGAAATATCTGACAGGCTTGTTTAAAAAAAAAAGAATACTCAGGAAGCTTGCTAAAATGGATATAGGAACTTTAAAAAACTCTTTTTGAGTCCAAATAGGCATTCAAGTGGTCTGAATAGTAAAGTACTGAAGCTTACTTTAAAGAAAGAAAAAAACCCACTTCTCCCCCACTCTTGTCTCTATACTTCTAATCAAGAAGGAGACAGTGGTTGGTGCTGCAAATGGAGGCAGCAAAGCTTTTACACTTCTCAAGCATACAGCAAAACATGACCCTCCCCAGCAGCACTGGCCATTATGCTCAGGCACAGCCAGCCAAGCCATTTCAGGGACAAAAACCCATCATCAGTATTTCAAAGTCAGTCCCTGTAGGGTTCAAAATGGAATCAACTTCCATTTTTGCAACACCACCACAAAATTTGATGTGATTTGATTTTATTTACATTTTCAATATTCTCAATATCTAATTAAGAATTAATATTGAATTTCTGCCCCTTTCCACGAGGAGCAATATTGATTTTGCAAGACAAATAGTCAGGCTGGGGTCAAGGGGAAGTTCCGCATATTAGCTGTGTAATGATAACTTCTCCTAGGAGGGAGATCTGGGGAGCAGGTAGTGTGGAAAGAGGACAGCAGTCTAATAAATAAAGTAAGAGAACAAAGAGAAGATAAAAATAAGGGAAAAGAAAGGAGGCACACAGGTTTTAATTACACTGCACTCAATCACAGAAAGGAAAAAAAGGAATACAAGAAAAAAATCTCAAAATTCAACAGTCTGACATACTATTTGAACAAGAAACGAGAATGACTTTTTAAAATAAATTTTTATTATGAGCTTTTAAGAAACCTTCCTATTTTGAAACAACCCAATTCAGCAAAACCATTTGAAAGGGAAAATGTCATCCCCCTTTAACCTGACCATAATAGATGGACCCCCTTAAAGACAACACTACCCTTCCCACAGACTTCAAGGCATTTGGAATAAAGACCAAAGTGCTTGCAGGATCTATGGTGATGATCCTCTGTTGCTCCTCTCAGAAATGTTCAAAGGACACCAAAGACCTTTATGCTATGAATTCAGACATGCAACAACCCACATCACATATGCTGCAGAAAAAATATTTTCGCTGTTGCTTCCCACTGAAACAGAGGAGGTTGCTGTATTGGGTAGAAGGCTGTAGCTGATGCCTCCTCTTCAACTGAATCTTACAGTACTCAAAATTATGGTTCTCAAGTCAGCCATGAAGCCAGCCCAGGTAAGCTGCAAGCAGCTGGCTGGTGGCTGTTTTCCCAATGTTAATTTTCTGTATCTATAACAGCTGTGTTTGCCTCAGCAATGGAGGTGTCTGGTAGGAATCTGGGATGAGAGGTTCCTCCTGCCATTAATTGCTTTTTTTCAGGTGTCACCGATACAATAAAGAATGCTCCTGAAATCTCTCTGCAGAACAGAGAGCATTTACTCAATACCCTGAAGTATTTGTTATCATTATCCATACTGTGAATTTCAGCAGATCAGCTATGGACTGGGTGATGATGTGTGCGTGGGAGACAAAAAGCACTGTGCAAATCACATCCGGTAATAAATAAAGGTAACAATTTTTTTTGGTATTAATAGTACTAATTACTGCTCACCTTTGTTGCCAAGGACTTGAGCTTCCCCAGCAGTGACTGCTTATTTGAATATACTATTTCTTCTTCATTATCTTCTCCTTCCATTATAGCACAGCTGTCAGCAGCTGGCAGCTCACATTCTTTTGAGTTCGCTGTCATCACTAATTTGGAATATTTATACTCCAGCCTGAAGATAAAAAGCCAGACAGGCATAGATCTTTTTTACAAATGTCCCATATTCAAGGATTTTGTAATTTAGATTATCTGTAGTCCTTCCACATAGTTACTTTGGAGGTATTTACTGGAAATTAGATACTTTTCAATCATTAAAAAACATGTAACCAAAATAGCATTAATAATACTTCGAGCTCCAGCTCTCCAGATTAGTCCTCTATCGTTACAATAGAGCCATGTTTTCCCAAAAGACCACAAACAGCTTGAGAGGACTGCCTGCCTGAAGAAGTGAGACCTGTGTGCTGGTTGGGGCAACATCAGGTGTGACTTCAGCCTGTGTCGGAATCTGCACAACATCCTGTCCAAGGAGGCTATGGGGGAGAGGAGAGATGTGGAACAGCATGTGGTAGGAGGCAGCAAGAGGTGGGGACCATGATACCAGTCTGGATTTGGTGAAGTTGGATGTGTCACGGGGTGATGAAATCCCAAGGAGGTGGAATCACGTTTTGAAGGTTTATGGCATGAGATTTGGGAAGCAGAGGACAGGATGGGGAACAGTCAGTGTGTTCAGTCTGAGAAGCAGGGATCTGGGTGTGTACCAGACATGTCCTGCCAAAACAGACCTATGCAATATATGGTCAAGAACCTTATTTTAACCCAGCTGAAAGGGACTAATAAGACTGAAGAGATATCCTTTTGGTCTTCAGACCTTGAGAAAGCCATGTTGCTTCAGGACCTAAGGTCAACATGAAACTCTCAGGGGTTAAAAAAACCAGTTCCTGTTAGAAAATTATGCCATAACAAATTACTGTGGATTTTCTGTGCTTTCCTCACCAGCATTTTTCATAGGTGCTGTTAGCAGAAGAAACCTCACCTTGGTGAATTAACAGACTGACTCAACATGGTACTTCTCATCAACATTGTCATAAGGTCAGATCCATGAAATGTCTTTCTGTTCACTACATCAAGCTTTGAGCTTACTTTTATATGGAACACAATTTGCAGTACTTACTTCTGGTTCTTCTTCCAAAAATAGCAGGTCAAGGCTATGAGCAGAACAGCTGTGAAAGCACCAACACCAGCTCCAACTTTTAGCCAAAAATCCACTGTTTCACAAGTGCTGGTCCTTTTTTCTGGCAAGGGAACCCCTTTAATGCAATGCTTTGGCTCATTCCATACATACAAGGTTTCCTTTCAAACAGTAAACAGAAAACACCAAAAAGTGAGCTGCTTGTAGGAAAAGAGAGAACTACCTAGGGTTGAAGAAAATAAGCTGTTTTGAGGTAGAAAGACTATACGTCTTTTCAACAAAAGCAAACCAAAACATGTACTTCAGGTTTTCAGACTCTAGGTGGAGTCATGTTGTCTACTCAGTTGTCCCCTCGATGTGCCTGCAGGTTCAGAGATGGCAAAAGGATTTCCTCTTCTGTATTGCCCTTCACCTGGCACAGTACAGGTTGGACAGCAATTGTGAATGTGTTACACCTGCATTGGAGCTGTTGATCAACAGGACAGTTCTGAACCTGTGAAAGGACTTCCTAATATTTGACTAAAGAAGGCAGCAGCACCACGCTGCCATTGGCACAAATATCCCCGAGTCTCAACACAGCAGCTCACCAATAAGTCTTGTTCAGAGCTGAGCTGAGATTTCCCAACTCTACCTGCACTCACATATCAATTTGCACACTGAATTTCAACTGATCCAAGTTATACCCAAATGAACCCATCTGACTTGGAGACATGGGTCCTGTACCTGAAATCCTTTTTTGCAGGCTCCCTCAATCTCGTGGTAGTCTTGCTCTGTGCAGAGAGGGCAAGCTTCTGCACTTTCCCATACAAAGTAGAAAGTGCATCCATCACAGGTGCCCGCAGGGCATGAGCTAGGAGGAGAGCAAAGCTTAGTTATCACTTATGAAACACTCTGGGGCTTGCATCCTCACTCCACATTCTGCTGCTGAAGACTAGTAACGGTAAATACAACAAATGGGTAAAAATCCATCAAGTCAGCAGATGGAAAAATCTGAGGGAAAAAATTTTTCCAGTTTGTAAAATGCTTTCTCAAGTGAAAATATATGTTGGGCTGTCAATGGTCTAAAAGAACAGTTCAGCTCCTGGCAGTGAGTGCTACTCACACACCTACGATGATGAGAAGAGAAAGAAGCAATCCTTGGAGACCAGCAGAACTATTCCAGCATTTCACCAGCATGGGGTAGCCCAACACGCACCTCCATCACTGTTCTCCTGCACTGGGTGACTGTTCCACACAAATGCTGCTATCTGGTTCCTGCTGTTGTTCTAAAGATGTCTGGGTGATTTCATCCATATGGAACGGACTTGTCCTGTCATGGTTAATTACTAGAAGCATGTTCACCAGTTAATGAAGAGATAACAGCTTCTCTTAGTCTAAGAAAGACTAATGACCCTATTTTGTATTCAGGCTACAGAAGAAA
Organism: Pterocles gutturalis; assembly: GCF_000699245.1. Taxonomy (NCBI): domain Eukaryota; kingdom Metazoa; phylum Chordata; class Aves; order Pterocliformes; family Pteroclidae; genus Pterocles; species Pterocles gutturalis. The sequence continues at coordinate 68,750 of NW_010143180.1, forward strand.
GTTGCACTGGCAATGGCAGGACATTCAGGCAGCTTTTGTTGCTGACAATTACATCAGGTCTAACAGCAGCGGTGACCAAAAGTCCATGCAAGAAGCTAGATCATGTAAATGTGAAATATATCCATACATAAAAATGGATTTAAAGTTGGATTTTTTTTTCTTGTATGATCTGGAAATCTGTTATTCTGATCTGAAGAACTGAAAAATCCACAGCCCTAAAAGCCCATTCTGGCTTACCCTGATCTGAGTGATTGACAACTGTCCTCTCTGGATTATGAAACAATTTTTCAATGTAGATGGCAAGAGCCCTGACAGACCTCCTCAACCTCTTTCATCTTATACTGTAACTTCATGTGATACTAAACACTGTGTCTGGAGGATCAAGGAGTTCCATGCAGTATTATTTGACATGTATCAGATACCTCCCTGTTTGAAAATAACTATCTGACTGCTGAGCTAATCAAAGGGGGCTAGGAAGGGAGAAGTCAGCAAGAAGGGAGATAAGGTACGTCGTGGCAGCTGTGTTCCACTTCTGCCCATGCTCACACTTTTAAAAGCAAAGTAGGTTACTCCTCCCTCACTACCAGTGAGTTACCACAGCTCTCATCATATTTAACCTGTAACACTGGAAGGACACCTGGAGGATTTTCACACAGCAGCTGACAGATAGCAGCTTGTTGCCCAGCATGATTTGTAGTGTGTCAGATCCCTAAGAAACTGGGGTAAGCCTCTCCAAAAGTGTTCTAACATCAATCACTCATCCATCACCTATGAAGCAGATGCCTCTTTGCTTTCATTCAGGTGAGCACGTTTCTCCCGTCGTAAGAGGGACAGAGATCAAAGAGGATCCCACACTTCTCATGCTGCTTTAGGGAAGAGGACTTAACTTTTGGGAAGGAGGATGAGTGAGAGGGCTTTCAGCACATTTACAGTAACGTCCAGACAGACTAAGATGGGCCTTAACAGCTAAAAAGGAGGATTATCAGAGGTGAGGGGAACTTCTGAAGAATCACAGGGTGTGCTAAATAGTAATAGAATAATTCTTTTACTGTTTTTTCTCTGCAACTTTTCAGGTGCAGGCATTAAATAGGACTTTGGAATAAAGAAGCTTTTTGGAGTCACCTGAATCAGAGTGAAGGGAATAAAAAGTCAGGCAAATTAAACACAACTGGTATGAGGGGTCCAGGATACAAACTGGAGTGATGAGACATATAAATAAATGCATATAGGACTTGAACTAGAGAGACTCAGGGCTCACATAAGCATTGCAACAGCAGATTTCATAGCTCCAAGACTGGTTGCTCTTTTTCAGAAAAATCACTTTGTCCAGAACCACTGCTGTAGATCACAGAAGAAGAACTACCTCTCAAAGCCCCACCTAGGCAGTTCTAATCAGGAGGCCAAAGATAAAAATAAGGAACTGAAATAAAGGAGAAGTGGAGGCAACAATACATCACATTTTCTTTTTGCTTTAAGCTTGGAACAACTTGCCCAAGCTCTAACCTCTCTCACCACACAGCCTAAGTACAGAGCAGTTGGTCTGCTTGGAGGTGATGGACACACATGCCCTACACCTATGAGAAACAAGAGAGACCTCCTGGGTGGCTGATGAGGGAGACAGCACTCCTCATTTCTGTTAAGTATAAAATTACTAATGAGTTTTGTAAATATTTCCTGAGGAGAAAAGGCTTTTTAGGCCTACTAGGATAAAAATATTAAATACCTGGGCACAGAAAGCTCTCCTTGGTCTGGCTTGTTGGGGTTGCATCTCATTGTCACAACAGTTGCACGTCCATTTTCACAGGAGGTTGTCACTGTTGAAGACCTAGTGTCAAACAAGAAGAGAAACGTAATACATTTCCACTACAGTAAATACATGTTGCTCTTTCATAAGTCTCTGTCTATTCATGCAACTGCGATACTAAAGAAATACCTTCTCCCACAGCGTTTTTGCCTTTGTCAGCTGGAATTAAAGAAAGGAGCAACAGAGGCAGGGTAGGTTTCACCACTTCATTTGAGTTTCAATGTGCTCTGAGATACCACTCAGGGAACTGCTCTGTTTTTCTAGACAGTTTGAATTCTGCTGAGTCAAGGAATAAACCTTCCCACAAAGCAGAACAGAATGATTGAAAAAGAGAATCACAGGTGCTGTGGCTGGTGTGTTACTCTGCCAGAGAGTCTATGATGGCTCTCTCCTCATCTGCTAATTTGAGAACCACACTGTCCTGAAATATCACAAGGCAAAGGGGATTCAAAAAAATGGACCTTCTTCCAGCATGACAGACATTGTAAGCCAAGTTCCCAATATACTCAAAGTAGGGTCACCAGTGTGGGGTTCAGTTTGCAGAACCAGACACATAATTTAAGCATTCATATATGCATAAAGTGTTGATATCCACAGTGCTATAGCCAATTAAGATCTATCATTAAAGCTAACACAATCTAGAGGGCCACCCAGTAGAACAAATATAGGTATGTGCCTTAAGACAAGCTGAACAGCCCCACAGGATTCCAAGTCCAAGCTTGGAAACCCAGTTCACATGAAGACAGCAGCGTGTAGACATCTTAATTGAGGTGATCTTTGGGCTAATTCTTACCCAAGCTGAGGTACTCCTTTTATGGAGGAAAGTGAAGAATAGGAAAAGCAAACTAGTAACTGTGCAGGTTGGAACAGTAATTTTTAACATCAGTTAGATTTTTTTTGTAACATCAGAGTAAATAAAAATGAATGTGAAAGAAAATATGCAACAGGAAGTAGACGTATCAAAGTCATATATGAAAAGTTATGGAAAAGAACATGACACTGGAAGTGGCATCTGGAGGAATCTAAGCTCTGGTATCACTCTCTACAGATCAAATGTAATTTATAGTTAAGTAAACAGTGTTTGTTGATTTCATTAGATGTGCTTCAACATGCTAATCAATATCAGACAGATCCTGATTAAAGTGACAAATATTAAAGGCGGATTAAAGATGTCCCCTCACAGTTTTAGTTTTGTTTAAACAAATGAAGAAATCTGATGTACCAATAAACGGTATTTTTTACCTACTTGTAAAAGAAATGCACATCAGGTATTTTGCTTGGAGAGGGAGGAAAGATATCTGTCTTGACGCTGATATTTTCCAGCGTTGTTTCAACAGTAGCTCCTAAAATTTGAGAAGAAAAGGAAAAAAAGGAATAAGCTATGAATGTATTTCTGAGGGGTCCACATACAACATTTTCTCAGTCTGAAAGGCATGGGTCTGAATAACATTTAATGACATTACTATACATTATACACTTTCTTCTATTCTAAACAAACTTTGCAGATTTGTATGTTCCTCATACAGTCTGATTTCTTCATATAGACATAACAAAACAAAAATTAAAACAACACCAGTGTAAATAAGTTTTACTCATTTGTATGAATTTAAAGCAACCACAGAATATCACAGAATCATAAAATAATGTAAGTTGGGAAAGGACTTCTGGGGACATCTGATCCAATCAGCTTCCTAAAGCACATGCCTTGAATGTATAACCCTAACATCATAACCATGTAACTAACACCCTGAGCAAGCTGTAATACTGCAGGAGAAAATCCGAAAGATGCAATGACAAGATTCAGAATGATTGTGGAGTCGTAGGCAAGCCCTGATAGTACATTTTGGAACAAATGACAGGCTGGTGCGTGGAACAGCACAGGTTACACAGGTCTGCATGGATTTTGGAGAAGAGCTGAAAAAGAGGAAAATTTAAGTAATCAAAGTTCTTAGAGATCCTTTGAATCCCATGAATCAAAGAAGAGAGAAAATATTGGTGCTGCACTGCAACAATTCAGAAGGGGGAGCTGCACAAATGGGACAAGCAGCAACCTTCTAGTGAAGTGAAAAATTGGTAGAACAAGTGGTAGCAGCCAGCAACTGGTGGGAAGATGGGAAAGACTGAAGAAAAGAAGTTTTCTACTTGTTCTTGGAGCAGTTCAGACAGCCTAGCTGAATTCTTAGGACTCTGACTTGACTTTGGCTTGACATATGCTGACGTCACCAAGGATGATCATTTCCTCTGATCAAAGACATTGCATTGAACATGGGGTAACTTAAATTTGGATTGCAACACAACGGACAGAGATTAATTACTCACTAGACTGGAAGATGATAGCTCCTAGGGATCTTATTATATTCAACAGAGGCAATGAGAGAATATTCCCATCCAATATGCAGTACTGTAGAGATGGCGCCTGAAAGTGCAGTTTCTCAAAAATAAGAATACCAGAAGCAAAATCAAGTGTGAAGAAAAATATGTCATTCTTCAGAGGATATTAATTATATTGCTAAAAAGCCACAATGGCTCTCTCAAGAATGACAATAGCTTTGACTAAGAGTCCACCTTGGATCAGAAGAGCGATAAAAGAGCAATTCAAAGAAAAACATTGGCACAAGCTCAATAGAGGGGGAATAGAGAATCAAATAAAATCAAAAGTTATGAGTTACAGAAAAATGATAATGGATGCTAAAAACTTCAGGGAAAAGCCTGTGTTTGACAGCACTAGAAAAATTACAAGTTTGGAGCTTTTTTAGAAAGACTAGAAATAAAAGTACATCTTATGGATAGCAAAGGCAACCTTCAACCATTTAAAAATGTAACAATTGTGATAAAGAAAAGGCAGCAGAAGAGCTTGATGTCTTTTCTCTGTATTGGGAAAAAATCAGGACTATCTTCTTGCTTTCCAAGACAATGACTGAACACCCTGTTGCTTCAGTGGCAGGAGAGGATATTGGCATCTGCTTGGCATGCATGCTTATGAATTAGCAAACCCATACCTAAGAGTGACCTTTAATAGTGCTTTTAATGATAGTGAAATGTCAAAAGACTGATGGAGAGGGGATATGGTGAGCCAAATTACAATGTGTCTAAAATGATGAGGCAAAATAACCGGAATGGTAAGTGGAAGATGGGTTTCAGTTAATGGATATATACATAAGGAGTAACACTCAACATGAATTTATGGAGAACAGCTCTTGTTGAAAAAAAATCTAATTTCATTCTTTGAGTGATGATGAATTTGATTTCTAAATAAAATAATGTCAATTTATCAAGTATTTCAGTAATTACCATAGGAGATTCTAATTAAAAAGTTAGCGATGTAATATCAATTAAGCGCACACTCTGGGTTAAAAACTATTTAACTAACTAATTATAAAGTTATCTGTCCATGGGAAATTGTCATCTCATGTGGTATGTCTCCAGGCTTCTCTAGGCATTGATAGTGGAGTCCCAAAATGTAAGATTATCACAGGGATCTGCAAGTAACTATGTAATCACTGTTGGTACAATGTGTAGATGAGACAAAAATTAAGAGGAACGGGAATAAAATACAGAGCAACTTGGTTCACTTGGTAAGCTTGTCCCAGTCAAACTAAACATATTTTAGTGCAGACAAGTGCAGCTAGCAATGAAGGCCAGTCCTAAGGAAGAAAGATTTTTTCCGTGTAAACTGTAACTCTGAAAAAGATCTAGAGTGGACATCAGGTCCAATAAGCCATTGTGAAATCCCGTGAGTCTGGAGAAAGAAAGACTCAGAGATTCCATCCTTGCATGTAAATACAAATACAAAGGGATTTTTATTGCCACTATAGTGAATTAAATACTGGAATACTATTTCATTCTGATGTCCATGCTTTAAGAAAATATAATAACAAGTTACAGAGGCTGTAGAAAGAGCCTCAAAAATTATTTAGATGCTTGAGTGAAATACATGATAGCAAGAGACTTAGAAAAACTTGATCCACTTAGTTTATTGGAAGAGCAGATTGGGGAGGTTGTGATGATTCCACTACACAAAATATTTCTCCACGGAGGAAAATGTGGGTGTGAAATGGAGAAAGAATAACAAGAAGCAAGAGCTGAAAACTGAAGCCAGGCAAATTCAAACAGGAAACAGGTCTGCTTTAAAACAAAATACAAAGAGGGGATTGGGCCAGTGAAAAAATACCAATGACTGTGGCACAGCTTTTATTTCTGGTAGTCTTAAAAGTCCAGGTTGAATGTTCTTCCAAAAACATGCTTTTGTCAAACATGAGTTTCTGGGCTCAGTGCCAGAGAGACAGTACAAACACCCAGTGCCTGTAATGGATAGGTGAGCAGACTAAATGACTTCATTGTCTAATCTGGCCTCAGACTCTGGGAACTTCTGAGCTGGAGAAATGCAAGCCTTAATGATGTGCACAGCCCCATGCTGCCCCAAACCTCCTCTTTCCTTGCCTAATTATGTCCCAGCACCAGCTTCTTCTTCTGAAATTGCCCGAGTGGGGATTTGTCATGGGCAGAAATACTCGGACTAATGTGTCTGCTACAGTGATTGGTCTTGCCCAGCATGAGGTGAGTAGGAAACACGAAAGCAAATCAGTGCTTTTTAATTACATTCTCCAGACTTCTGTGCTGAAATTCTATTTGCCATGGGATGCACCAGACCAAACACAGGGAAGAGTGAGTAATATGGGCATGGAAAGCAAATGATGGGGGCAGTCCTTGCTCTTCTCCTCCAGCCATCAGCTGAACTGAAACAGCAGCAGAAAGCAATGGCATCTGTCCAGATCTGCTTCAAAGCTCAGGAACAAAGTGGGAATCTTGGCCTGGCCCTTCACTCTTCCCCCAGGGTAATGCAGCACTGCTGAGCTGAGAAGGATTTACTCTGCAGCCCTAAATATATGAGAATACATCCATGATAACAATAAGCAGAAGATGAACCATGTACCTAAGAACCTGTCAGCGAGGCTGTTGGACTGCAGAGCCAGGGCTGTTCGGAAACCCTTGCTGTCCGATGGGATGATGGTGGACTGACAGACAAAAGCTCCCACAAAGTTGGAAAAATCTTCTGATTCTGCAACCATGTCCTTCAGAGTAACATCTGTGATATTGTCAGTGCAAATGGCCATCTTCTTCCCCTGTGGACAATCAGGAAAAAATGAGGAAGCAGTTGGCTGTTGATAAATCATGAAAAAATTTGTGAAAGGAGAGATTGCAAATTTCCTGATTGCAAACTGGATGAGTTTCATTACTGCACCTTAGAAACAATTTGATGTTCCGATCATGAGAGGGACAAACTGCAACAACAAACCACGCTGTTGTGAAAGCTCTGATTAAAGCCTTGTACAGACCCAGAAACACAATGTCAGCTCTGGTATGTGTCTTATCAGAAACCTGTGCTACGAAGGACTCTTCCTTGTTTATCTTGACAGTGCAGTGCTTACTTGCAGAGCATAATAAAATGGCTTGCAAAGGAAAACCACACTTCCCTTGCCTTCAAATAATATACTGTGGAATACCTCTTTATTTGGGATATAATCCAGATAAAATATCTTCAAAGCACAAACACATGAAATCCCTAAACAGATACATAGCCTTCAAGGCTGCATTAATGTCACATGTCAAGACCAGTGCTAGAATATCAAAGCAATGACAGACAAATCACCAGACTCAGTTGTCCTGACAAAATGCCAAGCACTCACAAACTAATCATATGGTTGGTAGTACTGTAGTATCATCATAGTAGTTCAGGAAAATGAAGACCAGATCCACAGGGGAGTGCACATATATAACCACAGAATCACAGAAAGGTATGTGTTAGAAGGGACCTTAAAGATCATCTGGTTCCAACTCCCCTGCTGTATTCATATCGTGGATCTAGTTGTCAGCAGCTCTAATCCAGGTGGTACTTAAACACACAATTAAACCTAAAAGTATGCAAAACACTGTAAAGAAATATGACTACTCATTTTCTTCAACTCATGCAAACCCTTTGGTACCTGGGAAAGAGACTTCAGAACTTTACAGGGATGAATGTTAATGTAAACTACATGCACTGGCTTTCATGCGACAATACACATCACTGGTGCTGCTCCGAAATGTCAATTTAGGTATGTGACAACATACTCCGGTACAGTCCAAGCCCCATACAGAAAAATCTTGACGCTGGGACAGAGACTGTTTGCACTCATGGAATAACACATTTTTCCACCACTTTAAAAGGCTGCAATCAACATCAGCAATGGGCACCTCAGCCACTGGCAGAGAGCAGGGTGATCAGGGGCTCTGCTGAAAGCAACATCTCCAGCCAGGTCACAGGGGAAACATACGGAAGGAAGCTGGCAACTGAAAGACTCAGACTCATCACTTGAGTTCCTTCATGGCAGCACAAAAAGGTCAGGGTTGTGACCCAAGTGACTAAAGGCACAAGAACTAAGAAAAAGTAGGGATGTGACAGATTTTTCTTCTAAGCGTCACTGATGCCTAAAACACTGTCATCTCTGCTCCGGAAAAACACTTGGCTGCTCAAAAGTCCCCTTGCACTGCTGAGCAAGATCCAAAGGAAAGTGTTTGCATGGTGTTGGTGACAGCTCAGCTGTAGGGGAGACCTCATCCTGTCTCAGTGTGATCCCACAGAGCATCAACATGGGAAGCAAATTGGTTAATCCCCCCAACCCTCAACACCAGCTGAGCTCACCTCATTCCCACACAGGCTGATGTTAAAGAAGTGGAAGAACTTGGTCCCTCGGGAGGTGAAGCTGGGTCCGCTCATCAACGAGCCCACCTGGCTGAGGTTGCTAAAATCATAACTCTGGGTCTGGTTATCCTTGATGTACGACACCAGGCAGTCACTGAAGCAGGCAGAGTGGTCCTTCAGAGAAGGAGAAGCATCCATTAAAGAGCTGTTAGACCAGCAGCAAACTCTTCACCTGGCTGTTAAAGCAAGCAGGTGCAGACAGGACTGCCTTCCTAGTTAAGGATGGAGGGGAACTTTGTCCTACTGTAATTCACCTTCCCTTGGGAGAATTCCCATTCCTGTTTCAGTCCCTTGCAATCAAATATCAGGACTTCAATGTTCCCTAAGCCTGGCCTTTCTGCTCTCTGCTGCACTAGCCAAGAAAATGCAGTTTCCTGCTTTGTTTTGTTGTGGGTCCTTTTAGGATCCCCACATCCCAGCTTAAAGCCCTGTAGATAGACCAGAACATGGCCTCAGTTACACTTGCATGTTGCAAAGGAAACACAAGAAACAGCTCGAGAAACAGGGACAGGATATGAGCCCATCAGAAGACAGGCAGCATATGAACAAATTGGAGCAGTTCTTCAAGTCCCTGAGGAGCGACTTGACAAAAGATGCTGCACCTGATAAATGTTTATCTAGGCTCAAGGGCAATTTCATATAAGAGGTACTTGTTACAGGTTTCTAAAGCCACAGCAACATCATCCAGCTGAGGAAGTCCCTGAGTTTAAAACAGCAGGAGTATGGGACAGGTTTAGGTGGAAGTAACATACATACTTGCCCTGTTCTTACACTGTCCACAGTACAGCTTCTTGAAATAAACACTTTTGTGAGCCAGTGTGGTCAATTTTATCTTCTTATTGCATATTTACAAACAGAAATTATACTAGGGATGTATTTGGAAGAATGGGATCATTGATTAAAATTATACTTCAAAGCTTACAAGGCACACACCTGCAGGAAGCACTAAAACTGGCCCTTTGAGTGCTTGTACACCAACCTACCCTTTCTGCCCATTGCTCTGAGATGCTCAGGTTTCTGTACCTTGGTGCTTTTGCTGCCAGGCCCACATGGGATGCAGGCCTCCCTGCCGTAGACCTGGTGGATGGACAGGAAGGTGTTGGCTGGACACTCCTTGCACTGGCTGGTCTCCTTCTCAATGTAGTGTCCCGCTGGGCAGGGAACACAGGATGAGCCAGACTGCTCGGAGCCCAGCGCACAGGCCCGGCAAGAAGAGGCAACTCCATCCACTGCGTTGGTCACTGTGATGGAGTAGATCTTTGCCATGTCGTTGATGAACTGTCTGCTCTGGAACGAGAGCAAAGGAAACCACCCTGGTGTCATCACACCACTACATTTGGACACTAACCACAGCTCTGTGCACCAGTGCACTGATTCAGGGATTGACTTATGCATGCATCTGTCTTTTAACACAGATGGTTTATGCACAGCTGCCTCCCAAGGGACGCTATATGGTGACAGCCACTCACCCTTTACAAGAAGTCTGTGAGTTTCAGTGGAGGGCAAGAGCTCTGGTGGTGAGTGTCCAAGGAAAGCTGTGCTGTAAAGTCCTGTATATAAAGAAGTACTTACATCTTGGCCCTCATTTATTCTCTGAAAGGCCCAGGTGAATGTGAAGGAAGCGTTTTTGGAGATTACATGAGTGTAGGATTGTTTCTCTTTACTTCTCTCCCATGATTCCACCACATTGGTATTTTTTCGATTAACATCCTACAAAACAGACAGAAGGGTTTGTTTTTTTTAATTAAAAGTGTGGTCATACTACACTAAACACTAATGTTTTATAAAATAGAGATTAATATATATAAAGGACTTCACAATTGCATTTAACTTTTAAGAAAGGAGAGCAAGTATATTTATTCAGTTTTCCACCACTGGCAATATTTTATTTGAGTATGGGTGTCTATTCCAAAAGATGCTCTAGTTCACATAGCAGTTAAGTTCAAAGTCCTATAGCAGGCTATAAATGTTATGAGGACAGATTCAGCACAGTGGTTCTTTCAGATTTTAAATTCTATTTTTATATAAAACATGTGGGTACCAAAGGCAGATTCTTTTAAATTACCACCTAATTTCCTCTCACTTTTCTTTAAATTAAGAGTAGACTCCTATAAAGTACCACTAAAGAAAAAAGAGAAGGGACCAGCTTCCCTTTGCAATGGCAGGGGCAAGGGAGCCATCACAGACCCAGTTACCTTCCTCAGCTGATGGACTTTCAATAAGCAGATGAGGAAAGCAAAAAAACATGGCATTTTGCTTTCATAAATGTCTGTCTGCTGCCCTGCTGATTCTCCTGGTCACTGACAAGATCAAGACTAAATTTCCAAATTTTCTGTTTCCCATCCCTCTATCCCAGGTCTTGACTTGTGACTCAGACTTCTGGAGGTTAATTCAACTGCACCAAAGACTCTGAGAATTTTATCAGTCAGTTTAACAGGGGCAAATTTGGCTCTTTGGCATTCAATGATATCTTAAAATAAACAGATAACCAGGAATGGGTCACAACTCACGTGGTGGAGGAATTTTGCTAGGTCATTCATTAAATCCTTCCTGCAAGGGTACCGCAGATATTAAACTAATGTCATACTTAATATTAGTCATAATAAGCCAAGTGCAACTAATCACGTCTATGTAGAGGTATTAAAGTGACACGTGGAATATCAGGCTCCATCTTCAGTCATGGAGAGAGAGGTCTCTCTTACCGCCATAAAGTACAGCACACAATCTGCTGAACAGATGGTCTCAAAAACAAAAGTAATCCGTCCTAGTTCGGACCCAGTTGCTCCTGTCACCGATGTTGGAGGTCTGTTTAACAGAGAAGGAAAGAAACATTTACAAGGTGCTCTCCTGACAGGCAGCAGTCAATCTTTCAAATTGCTTTTTGTACAGCGGGGAAACCATCAAAGTCCTGTCACATAAAACCTGCCCTTGCAGAACTGCAGAGGCCAGGTTTGCACATCAGCTCTGCACTGGGTATTGGACGCAGCAGGATTATTTATTGTCTTACTTCTTCACGGTACAGTTCCCTCCCTATAACCAACACCCAAATTTGACTGTATTGGTAGGGAATCTTACCACTTAAATGCATACTTTATTAATAATTAATTAATTACAATTAATTAATGCTTAAGTGATTTACACTGATTTAATCGCATCCACCCTCCACTGGTGGGAGATGCGCTCAGGAGTTTCATGCAAACCTGAAGTATTCAGGACACTCCCCTGCAAAGTACTAAATGGTAAACTGGGACACACCAAGCTTTTCCATGCATATGTTTCTTGCTTCTCTTTTACTTTAATCGCTGTTACAGAATCGCTTACTGCAATGGGCTGAGTGGGGACACAGGAATAAAATCCAGGTTTCCCCTTGTCTCTCATTCATGACATCATTGCACTTCAGAAAGGAAAACTCTCTTCATTCCAGTGATAATGTGAAATAGGTGTAAGAGGCAGAGATAAAAGAGAAATAGATGAAAGAAATCCTGTTCCTTACTTAAATCCGGGGATGTGCAGGTTCAAGATAAGATAGTCATTGTCAGAGCCTCCTGCTCCACTCTGGATGTGATCACCAGCCACCTCCCAACCTTCACAGGACAAAAAAAGAACAAAAAAATTCAATAAATGGATGGTTTCTCAGTCATGTGGCAAAAAAAAAAAAACCAAAATCTGTTACCACACTTTTTTAAGCAATTCAGTACTTCAGTACATTTTAAAGATGTCTGTTATAAACTATAGAGGAGTATAATAATGCTTTTGAATGAAAAATTTTAGTAATTGTATGAATTGCTGATTTTATAGGCAAATGACACCTTGAAATCAGCAAAGTAATTGAAATTCCCTGACCTGTGCTGTGCAGCTCAAGGGGGATGATCCATCTGGTCTCTTCCAGCCTTAAAACAGATGAATCAATGAATCTATGTATGAAACTTTAAGCATATACTTCAGTGCCCCTCTGCTCAACCCATATAAGTCAAAGCCAGAGTTGTGTCAGCCTGACAGTACAGATAGGCTGAGGAAAATCTCTCAGAGAAGGCTGGAGGTGGGAGAAGGGGAGAAGTCCCAAACAGGACCATTTCCACTGGTGAGCTGTGACTGCTCTCTGCTGCAATCTCAGCACATGTGCAGAGAGAAAGCTCTGAGTGCTAAATGAACAAAGATCACAGACTTTAATTAAGTTTTCCAAAAAAATTATGTTTGACCTTGATGGGCATAGTTATCACAAAACATGAAAGGAGATAAACTAAAGAAAAGTCAAATAGTTGTGGTTTTTTTCAACGGGGATATTCATATGCATCAACATCTATGGTGGCATAAGTCCATAGCTGAGGGGACTTCACACAGGCTGGAGCTCCTGCCCTCTTCTGGTATACCAGAGATTTTTTATTTCTTCTTTGTGATATTGTCACATTGCTTCCTACAGGAAATTTCAAACCTGGTGCAATTAAAGACAAGGGAGGAAACTACGTTCTGACTCACACAGCAAAGAGTGTTCTCATTTTGATGGGTGCTCCACTACAATGGTGATTGGCACAGGAGAAAGTCAGGCACATAACAACACAGGGAGTTTGGCTCACCGTTCATCCCATCGCATTTTGAATTGCCGACATTAAAGCAAGACGTTTTCATGTTGCCTGGCAGGATGTTCCACCACTTGTACTCAAACCCAAGAGCTGGTTCAGTCCCAGCAGGGCAGGCTTTGCACTCTACAGGGTGAGAGGGCAAGAAGAGGAAATCACATGGCCAAAGCACATCTCAAACAGTGTTTTAAAGAACATAGGTATTACTTTTTTACTCTCGGGGGCAAGTAATGAGCAAATGAAATAATTTATTTCTTTATAATTTGACAGTCAAAGACTCATCAGGACCAGAAGAGTGGAAACAAGACCAGCACTTTATAAATTGTGGATCATAACCTTGTGGTAAGTGATCTGCAACTAAGCCCCCAAGCCACACTTCCTTTTTAATGGCTTCAGCTGGAGGTTTGACCATACTGGTAAACATGAGTTCCCACAAAATGCTGTAGGTGACCACCAGGCCAACACACCTCAGAATCAACAAGCCAGATTTTAGGCTAGACAATGTTGGCAGGGTACTCATTTGACAGTGCTTAAAATGAGATTTTCACACAGAAGAACTTGGCATGGACAGGAGAATGGGTGAGGAGGAATTACTGACTGTAAAAGTTCTGATTCCCTTCTCAGAATCCCTTAAAATAACTCTCAGGATGTTTATATCAGCCAAGAAATGGATCCAGAACACAGCAGGTCAATTTAGAGGAGCAATCCCCAATAACAAAGGACTTCAGAAAGAAAACAGATTCAGTAAGTATTTTATGCAAAATAAACTCTGGCTTATGATGATGTGTCATTAAACTAAATCACATGCAAGCAGACAATTGTTTTTGGGGACACAAGCTATTTTTTTACGTACTCTTACCCTGTGTCCCATCCGAAAATGTGCCTGGTGGGCAAGGAGTACAGGAAGATGAGGCGTTGTTGTAAAAGCCAGGATTGCAGGGTGGACAATCCTTCCTCTCTCCAGAAGGAGGTAGGGTCAATGCATCGGGGAGGTCTTCTCTGCAGATCTTGGGTTCTATCCATTTGTACATGATCTGAGTCTGGAAGAAGACACTGAGCTCACATGGTGTGTTAGGAAGCTTTAGGACTAGATGTGGCAGATAAGGTCCCCCTTTTAATGAAATCAGAGTATTCCCAAGGTTTCAGGCCACAACCAGACCTTGCACATCCGGGACAATAAAGGGAAGGGCAAAGGAAAACAGAAGTGACTGGGTTTACAGGCAATTCCAAGATTGCAGGCCTTACGATCAAATCAAAAATGTGAAGCTTAAAACAATTACTACTATTTATTCCCATTTATCTAGCAGATTTTCCCACGAAAATGTTTCTGAGGAATGCCAGACAAATAATTCTAAAAACTGCATAAGCAATCCCTGCATTTTAACCATAGCAACCCAAAATATAATTTCTGCATTATAAAATTCCTTTATCAGGAAGGCATCTGTTAGCAGAGAACATCACAAGTTCTGCATTTTCTCCACACTGGCCTGTTCTTTGAAAAGTTCTAATTTTCTCTCCAGCCATTTTCACCTACTGAGCAAATGTCAAAACCACACAGGAACTCTCCCAGCCCCTCTCCAGTCCCTCCACATCACGTAAGGAGCAGTCTGTGAACACTAACGTGAGTCATTCCTTGGTGTTACCATATCCAATGGTATCACCTCTCTGACATCACCTCTCTTTGATGAGACACAAGTTTTCTGACATCAGGAAAAGGCTTCGGTGAGATGCATCACCTGTGGTGCTGGGTTTCAAATGTCATCTGTCTTTGGGTCTATCTCTGAAAGGGTTTAATGTCTCAAGACAAAAAACTATTTGAGTTCCAGAGCTGAGAAGCCCAACTGGCAAGACTTTAACCTGGCCACAGCTCCTTCTCTGGGTACTTCCACCCCTTGGTCCCAGCAGTGCAGAGATCCTTGAGGCCAGAGGCACGGGTACAGAGGTTGACAGGGGAGATTTCACCTTATGGATTGGTTCAGGGCCCTGAGCACATTCCCCTGCCATCCTGGGCATTTTGCTGGTTGTGCCCTCTGATAACACACAGCTGTTCAAGCAGTAGTGACCATCTTTGAACCTGTTTGGAAAAAAAAAAGCTGGAAGAAGCCTCAGAGCAGGCTCAGGCCTCAGCTCTGGGGAGCTGCAATGAAGCTGAGGTTCTCACCCTTTGTCCCTGCCTGAGCTGTGCTGCCGCCATGGCTGTGCCAGGTCACGTACCCTGGTTGACCCACACCTTGACTGACACATGCACTTGACGTTCCAGCTTGACATTGGTCTGGCCACGTCACTATGGACTTGTCTGGCAAACTTGTCTGAACCCAACCACTGATGTTGTTCACTGGGTCTGCTTTGCTCACTTTTGTCAGGTACTGTGGGACTGCTCCTGCTGTCAGAGCCTCTTATGGATCAGCCTGCCCTTGCTTCTCCTGAAAACTCAGAAGATTTTCTGAAGTATTGCTCCAGAAATGCTTCAGCAGCACCAGGGTGCACAGCACTTAAAATAAAAAGGCTTAGGAGCTGGCAGAGTACCGGTGTGGCTGCCCGGAGCCCAGGCATGCTGTACACACTAAAGCAACCCTTCTGCATCTGAGCAGAGAGAAAAGGTCAGACAGTGTCCCCAGCCACTGTCTGTGAGGGTTTTTGAGTGAGGGTTTCTAAGACCGGGGCTGACGCAATCAGCCGGGGATTTTTAAAGCAGTAGATGATATGAGAAAAGTCAACAGGAGTCAAGTGCCTCAGTCTACTGAGGCCTCTTCTACACATGGAGTGGGGACAGCGAGAGGGAGACAACAATCCAAAGTTCAGTGAAAAACCTGGCTGATGTTAGTAAGCCGTGGATCAACAGGCCTTTAGGCTGGTGCTTTACAGCCACCATTCAGCTGAAGACGGGCTGCAGGGTCAGGCCCTGGCATTGCGCTGCACCACCTGGAGAGATGGCTGGGGAGTACGGCAAACCCGGACCGATTTCCAGAGGTGCAGAGCACTGAGCAGTGAAAGCTGTCCTGAAAACCCAGCCAGCATCGGTGTGACTAAGACATGTGTTGTTCCAATTGGAAGACGAAGGGTGTCTGCAGAAAGTTCCACTTTGTATTCTGAAGATGTCCAT
This sequence comes from Pterocles gutturalis, assembly GCF_000699245.1. Classification (NCBI taxonomy): domain Eukaryota; kingdom Metazoa; phylum Chordata; class Aves; order Pterocliformes; family Pteroclidae; genus Pterocles; species Pterocles gutturalis. Next base: position 84,976 of record NW_010143180.1, read on the forward strand.
CAGGGAAGGGAAAAGCCATTGAGGAGGCAGGAAGAGGGTCAACGGTGGGAGCTTATTTGATGCCAGGGAGCCTTGAATTGCACAGAGCAGTGACAGGGTGATCAGCAGGAGGCTGCAATTAAAGCAGTACCTGGGAGTGTAGCAGAGAACACTGCTGCTAATTCCTCGAGTCATTACGGAAAGTTAACAGAGCAAGAATCAGTGAGTCAAGACCAGGTTGCAGAGCCTGCCAGCTCTGAGGCCAAATGCACTGACGCTTCATTATCAAAGCACACAAACTCTCAGCTGCGTTTTGGAACTGGCTGACTGGGAGACTCCAAAATACTCCATTCTGCCAGCAAATATTAGGCCAACAACCCACAGGTGCTATGAATTTTGACTGCTTGCCATTCCATCCAGATCTAAGAGATGGGAAAGGGAAGAAAAGAGACAAAACAGGCCTGACCATCTGTCCACACCTCTGTGGGCTCCATTTCCCAGTAAATACAAGTTTCTTCTCCATATCCCACGAAAATCCCTGTGTGACTGCTGGGACAAAGGGCAAGAGACCTCCAAAGTCAGGCTGCTCCATCAGCAGGTCCCCCTATGTCAGATCCAGTGGATCTAAGGTCTCTGGGTGAAACAATCTACTGGGGCCAGGTGTTCCAAGACATCCCACAAGGCAAGCACATTATTAGCAGCTAAGCTCTGCTGCTGCACACGAATACTCCCAGGCTACATATATATATATATATACACACCATTATTTCAACAGATCACAGGCTCTTCGTTGACGCTAAAACCAAGGGACACGACACACATCATACCTATGCAGCCAAATGCTCTTCCATCTGCAATAGGTGTGGTCATGCTCCTGTGCCATGGCAGCACCTGAATTGTGCCTGGGCATTGCTGTGACAGGGCAAGTTGTCATAAGCTAAAAGTATGCCAGGAAAGACTGTTAACATCTAAACAATAGGGTTTATTTTGGGACAAAACTTCAGCCTGTGCTCCAACCCTTTTTTTTTAAGAGCATGGAGGCAGCACCGGTGACCCAGTCAGACTAATCACAAGTGCAAAGAGCTTAGCATTTCACAACAACAGATCCCTTAAGCAGACCCATGACAGGCAGATTCTTACAGATGGACTAATGCTGGAGAGAAAGTAGCTAAAGGACAAGCCCAAAGCCTCTGAGAGACTCAGTTCTGGTAGCAAAATTGGGAAAGGCGTTGGGAAAGAGATTCCTAGAAACCCTACCTTGTTTTCAAATCAAGAAATCACAGTAAGCTCAATGATCTTAAAAAAATATCATGCCTTCTACTTACTTTTCCTTCCTTATCACACGGGGTATGGATCTGGAAAAAGTCTTTGTTTGTGCATGGAGGACGCTCTATACACGCACTGGATCCCTCATCTGAAAAGAAAGGGTGAGGAATGGGATGTTGAACTATTAAATGGTCCCTGGAAACGACCGTAACAAGCTTAAAATCTGGACACTAAAGTGAGTTAGCAGAAAAACACAAAATAAGAATGAAAAATAAAACTCTTAATGGAGTCTACACGAACCTTCCCCCGAACTGAAGGGGGGGAACATGGAAAATACCAGCTATGCTTGCACTGTCACACTGAAATTCACTGATTCAGTATAACCAGGGAGTCACCCAAACCCTCATTCTACCCCTTCACCTTCAAGCAGCAAATTGTGTAGTTTGCCAAGCACGGGAATATGTTCTCACTTGATAAGGATCAAAAATCCATTAGAAAATTCCTTACAACACTGGCCCAATTTTTCCTCTCATCAGATATTTTTGCACAATTTCCATTCCCATCATGAGCACATGCACAGGTCCCCAAGCATTTGCTATAATCTATGGTCAGTAACTGATTCTTCAAAATCTTTCCTATAAAACAACTACAAAGAAGAAAGCTGAAGACATTTTGACCACGAAGAATGGATTGTGCCCATGTTATTTGATGATCACCAGCTAACCACAGCTGGGAATGGAGACCAGCTGAAGACCAGCGTTTGCAACCAGATCACCACATCTTCCAACCACACAGGAGGAAGGGACAGGCCAGCAGATAATTTGGAAAGGAGAGAATTTCTGTTCCTAGAAACATGACAAGTCTGAAGGCAGTGATGAAGCCAATTGATGTCACTGCCAACCGATAACACAAATTACCACGAGAGGGCACAGCATGACTGTTATTATCCTTCCGAAGAGCTGTTCCCTTCGAGGTCACAAAGATCTCCATCCCTTCATAGGTGGCCTTAGCCAAGATCGAGTATGGCCAGTTATCTCTATATGCGCCCTCTGCAGCTTTTGGGAAGCCCCATCTTCGTTTCCCCTTGGCAGATCAGCTGAAGACTAAACTTCATTGTTGGATAAAATCATTTTCACATCTGCACACAGAAATAGTTTATGACCTTACGTACTCAGACTCTCTTAGTTTTGCTTATCCCATTTGACTTCTGTACCTGCATAATACATTTCTTCTTTACACTTGGTGCACTCTTTAGCTCCTTTCTCAGAATAAGTATTTCTTGGACACACCTGGCACCCAGATGAACCTGGTTTGTCACTGAAGGTACCAGGCTTGCACGCGAAGCATTCAGACGTATATGCAACTCCTGTAAGGTAAATTACAGGTAAAGCACTGAAATATACAGAGGTATGTTCCGTAACTACTGCTCACCTGCTCATGGGGGAAAGCAAGCCAGCTGGGTAACACAGCTTAAAAATCACAGATTTTCACCATTCACTTTAAACGCTTTGGCTTTCTGACTCATGATTTAGGTCCTTAATTTTTGCTCCCCACTGTAAGTCTGACCCATGTAAAAACCTTGTATGACACTCCAAGTTTTAGTACACTTAGAACAGGACCAAAAGAGCAATCCCAGATTAATTAAATTACTTAAGTAGTAATTTAACTGTCAGTGCTATGATATATACATCCATTTATGACTGTTGAGAGGCTTACCAATAAGCATGGTCTTTTGATACTGCATTAAAGAAAATCTGTTTGTTCCTTCTTCTCTCTTTTTATTTGCTAAGCCAGTATTCTCCAGTAGACGGCATCATTTACCAGCTAAATTAATTTTTCACCCTTTCCCTGACAGTGGGAACTTTTGCTGTTCTGTTTCCACAATTTAGAGGAGAAGACAGGGGACAAGTGGCTTAAGAAAAGCCACTTCAGTGCTGTCGGCACACCAGTAGAAATGGCACTTGGCAAACACTGTGACGAAAGAGTGAGATAAGACCTAAAAGGCAAATATCACTTACCTTCAATTGTGATGTTTTTCACCAGAACTGGTTTTACTACTTTGGACCCCATGAGAATCCCTGTTGTTCTCCAGTATAATATATTGCTCCCTGATTTCAGAGTTACCTGCAATAATATGCATGACCATTAGCAGACATCCCCTCACCAAAAAATGTTTTATTTCTTACTTCCATTACTCAGATTTCTTGCATCCTAGCAGCAATCCTGGCTTTTCCTAAGCTGCTTAGTGAGTCAAGAAGTAATGAGAAGACAGCCAGGCAGATGCTGTAGAGACATCTCTGAGGAGTGCCTAAGCGTGCTTTATAAAAAGGCTTCTCAACACCCCAGTTCTATGGAAAAATACCAAGAGCTGTTTCTGACCTTGTTGTAGGCAGAACTGGGAAAAAGCTGTTCCTGCCTTTATCCAGCTACACTCAGGAGCTTTTATCTCTACCTCTATGTTCAGATACAGTCAATCAGTTTGTTTTTAAAGCCTTGAGACACACTTTTATAGAGAAACCCAATACAACCCAGAGGTCAAAAATCAAGGCTCAGAAGTGAATTTTGTTTATAGCCTTTAAAAATCAAGCTCTGCCTGCATCTAATACCACAGCATCATGATCAGTAAGCCAGGCACAAACCATGAACGCCCCCAGCAGCAGTCCCATCCCTCCCGCTCATTTCTGACCCTGAACAGCAGATAAGATGCAGAAAACAACCCAGTTTCCAACTGCTCTGACCTACTTGTCTTCACAGCAAATGGCTGCACGACTCCTGTCCTGGCATGGGAAGGGTGGTGGCACCATGGCTGGGGTTAGGAGGAGGAAGAGGAAGGCAGGACCACTTCTTTCAGCAGCACTGTTGATGCCTGCTGCCTTCAACTCACCTGTGTAACCACAGTGTCACTCTACTTACTAAAGCAGCAGGTTTACCAATACCCTGCCTGTCTGCAAAGCTGTACCATTTACTAGCCCAGTACAACATGCCTACTACCAACACAGTGATACTGGCCTGAAGGTATGAAGAGGGATAAACTCTACCAGCATAAGGGTCCAGGATAACGAGATTTACAGCAGTGCTGTACAGGCCTGGATGGATCACAGTTTTTGTTAACCCAGGATAGAGTACAAACACTCAGCAAAGTGGAGATACAGCATAGTGTATCTCCCACTCCCCAAACACCTGCTATCCAGGGGGGTAGGTATCAAGCAGACTGGGATGATATTGAATTAAACATCATGCTGTTTAGGGTAGAGATACCCAACATCAGCTCCAGTGCAGCAGGACTAGTATGCTGAAAGCAGAGGCTGCAGCAGGTGGAAAACCAGGGTCAAAGAAGCTGCCATGACAGGATTTGCAATGCAGACAAAAGGCTCGAGGAGAGCCAGAACAGTCATCTCACCTAGCTCGCACATTCAGCCAGGCATCCCAGCAACCTTGTTAGTCAGGGGAGACACTTGCACATCCCGAACAATGAGTTCAGATGCCACCCTCTCCTGTGCAGACACTGTCTACATCTCTCAACTCACCCGAGTCGATGTCCTGACCCTTGGATCTACCTCTCAGCCCATGCCACTCACCCCTTCTCACCCAGTTCTCCTGTCTCCCAGTGCGACTCACACAGGGCTTGCACATGAGCCAACAGGCACTGCCAACCAGAGCTGCCTTGGGAATGCAGTTTCTCCTCCAGAAGGATAGGCAGACATGGAAAACAGAGAGTGGGCTGCTATTTTTCCTGTGAAGGTGGTGAGGCAGTGGCACAGGTTGCCCAGAGAAGCTGTGGATGCCCCATCCCTGGAGGTGTTCAAGGCCAGACTGGATGAGGCTTTGAGCAACCTGGGCTAGTGGGAGGTGTCCTTGCCCATGGCAGGGGGTTTGGAACTAGATGGTCTTTTAGGTCCCTTCCAACCCAAACCAGTCTATGATTCTGTGATCTATGCCAATTAAAAACCTTTTTCTTTTGGCATAATGTCACCTATGCTAGGCCTTCGCTAGTATGGCTCTGGGAATTAGGGTACAATGGTACAATGGAAACCAGGCACCAGCATGAGCTATTGAGTTGGTCTACACATGGTCTGTGCACCAACAAACTCAGCCAGCCAAGTCACAGGCCAGCCAAAGGGCTGCTGCTCCCAACATGGGCATGTTCATATCAGTGCTGCAGGAGCCACCCCAGTGCTGCCCCTTGCTTTTCAGCTGGGTCAGTCACCACGGAGCACAGGCTGGATGCAGTCCAGCTCCTCAGCACACATTTGAGAATAAAACGCCCATCCTGCCTGCTTCCACATACATGCACCGCTCCTGTCACTCTCCTGAGCAATGGGGAATGATCTCGTGCTCTCATGAGCAAACAACTGTCACAGAAGATTTCAATTACAACCATACAGAGTGACTGGCATGCGGATTTGCATAAATTTATTTAACCTCATAAAGCACTTGATTCAAAGCCCAGAGAAATCAATACAAAGTCTTGCATCTGTATCTTTTGCTTTGGGATCAGCCCCTTAGAGTTCTCGGTGGCTTTGCCCACCGTTCTTGGCAAGCTGTGCTTCTTCAGGTACATTCACAGGATCCGGCCCTTGTTTGCTCTCTGCTCAGAAGAAATCACAAACCTTCTAAAAGGAAAAAAGCTTCATTAAGGAATTTTTTGCAGACTTACAGAATGAGAGCCCCATTCCCCGTTGTCTGTTAGCTTCACCCACTTGTCTGCCGTGGACTCCATCTCTTTGCACTGGTCATTTTGAATCTGTTAATTAGAAACACGAGATCAGTGACCACACTCAGATGCAACTTTCTGTCAGCATAATGACTGCTAGCAAGGAATTATAAGACTCAGCTTTGTTCTTGTCTACATATTTAGGACAGCAGCTGACTTATTTGTGTCAAAAAAACCCCAACTTTCAAAACATTGCAGCATCTTAACAGTGCCTCCAAGGACCACCTCTGATGCAAATGGAAAAAAGAGCAGGAGGAGAAGATATCACCCTCATCCTCTTTCTATCTGGTCAGATTTAAATGTTCAGCATCTTGTCTTGGCTGCCTCCTTCTCTTGAGTCCACCAAGACCCAATTCAAAAAAAATCCATAAGCCATGGGCTTCTAAGTCAGAGGGGAGGTAGGAGTGGGCAGGCCAATGCTAGAAGACAAACTGCTTTCTCTGCAGCAAATATCTGCTGTGTTTTTGGCTCCCTGCCACCAGACCTCACTAGGGATGAGCATAATGTTATCAAGGGAGAGGCAACCTGCCATGGAGAGCCTGCCCTCGCAGAGGTGTGAGGATGATCGTCCTTCACCCACGCTCAGCCCAGCTTAGCAGCCGTTCCTTGCAGCACATGTATGGCCTGACAGCAGTCCACTTCTTTCTTCTCTTAACAGTTTTTTCTGAAGGAAAAGTATCAAGTCCCTTTGAGGTATGAGTTCAACTACTCAACTTTCATTCCACCAGGGAGAAAGGCCAGTGCAACAGTTTCAGAAAACCTGGGGTTAAGCTTCCTCCTCAAAGTTGCTCCCAATCAAGTCTGAAATAAGTCACATAACCCTACATCCCCCAAAAGCATCTGTGCACTTAACTCTCACCTAGATTAACAGCACTGAGGAAAAGAGGTGTGCAGAAGCACCTAAGTACAAGGTAGATCCCTAATTATCCTGCACAATCTGAGCTACAGCACCTTTACACCTCAGTTCCCATCTGCAAATGGAGATAAGCATATATAGTCTCTTCTTGCAAGGTGTAAAGGGCTTCTATATGTAAAAAGAGTCTGGGAAGGGCAGGCTGCAGAAGCACAGAGTATCTAACAAGAAGGATCCACGCTTACTTCCCACATTTGAGGACATCTCTTTCTTTATCCTCAGACCAACAGTGTAGCCACCTGTAGCTGGAGAGCCCAAAAACTTCATCATTTCCCAGCAACCTGCAAGCCACTGTCACTGAAATGCCACTGTCCAGAGCTAAAGTGTCATTCTTAAATAGATTTAAACACAAAGACGTGCTGGAGGAAAAAAATGGACTTTTAGAGGAGTGTTGAATATGGTTTCCCTGAAATACTGAGGCTGACTAGGAATTACTTACATGGGCATTTTTATAAAGGACTGCACCGCTCACTGCTTCTTGAACAGGCAAGGATAAATTTAAGGAGGTGAATGAGCAGGATATGGATAAAAGTAACATTGAAAAACCCATTTTCAAAGCTAATTCTCATAGAAACAAGATATTTGCTCCACTGCAGGAGCAGATCAGTCAGACAAGCAAGCAACTGGAGCTAGGATTCATCATCCTGGTACACTCATCTGAAGAAGGCAGGATAGTCTCACATTAAAGTGAAATGGCTAAATCATGTTGCCTGCATGGTCTGTTATCAAATTGCAACAGATTGCACTGATGTAGCAGCACAAGGGTGCCTCCAGCAGGTAATTTTTGTCTTCCTTCTCATCTTTACTAAGGACAAGGATACTTTGCACTTTTCTCCGAGCTTCAAGAAACATTAACCAACACCAGCTAAGGCTTTGCACTCCCGTGAGATACCATGAGCTGTGTTTTTTGGATGAAAAACAGAACTCACCAGACAGGGAGAGGGGCAGTAACAGAGGAGACTGAAAATTTCCAGTCATCTCCAGCTCTGAGATGCCCTCCCATGAGTTTTTTTCTGTCTCAAATGGCAGGTATAACATACCAAAGAAAGCAATGCAGGTGTTGGTGGAAACTTCCAAAGCATCTCAGTGACACGGAGCATCTGCACTACGCTGTGGAGCCTGGTGATGAGAACTCTATGGCTCCCTGGACCCCAACCAGCCCATCCACGTGGGCAGAGCAGGGCTGTCCTTCCCATTTGGGTCCCCGCTGATCAGATTGTTTCAGTAATTTGGGTATGACATGGTGCAAGCCCAATCAGGCTGCTCAATTTCAGAGCTAATGACCCCCAGCCCCTCCATTTCACAGTCTGGACATGTCCTCAGAGCCTCATTCCTACAGAAATTCACCTGAATTTTTACTCCTAAATCTCTTTGAAGAGCTGTTGTTTCTGGCTTTTTTTTCTTCTTTTTTTTTGGGGGAAGGATCAGCCTTTTGTCTTTGCTCCTGCTTTTCTTTTCATTTCAATTGCTATGACCCAAATTGACCTAAAACTACAGGTAAAGATTTCCACATATTAATGCCTTGGAGCACCTCAGGTTCTGGATGCCTGCCTTGGAAGAAGTTTTTTTTAAACTTCACGTCCCTTCAAAGGCATCTCAAGTCAAACACCCTGAAGCACCTACCACCAAGATTTGCCTTGGAAAATGCTGGACTAACAGGGGCAGTCACAACCTCTAATGGAAAAATCCCAGCACATGGTAGACAGGATCAGTTTAGCCTGAGTTTTGAAGCTGAAATGAATTCCAAAAAGGCAGAAAAAAATATTTTTTTTAATCTTGTTGAACAGTAATAAGTTACGGACATATGGGGAATGTAAAGGAAGGAAAAAGCTGTTTCTGATGGTCTTTATCTGGATTGAATTCTTACAATAGAAGGTTGAATTTGTCATATAAAAGGCCTTACAAAAAATTCAAAGAAGATGTTGTTGTCAATATACTGGTATTCGAAGAAGACAGAACCGGATTTCTTCAGGTGCACAGCGTAGATGAGAGAAACCGTACAGTCATCCCTGTTTGACTCTATGTAATTCCCTCGAGGCGTCCACGAAGAGCTGATGAACATAAACAAAACAAGGCCCAGCTGAGATCACAGACACTGAGGAGACTTTTCTTACGCTATTACACAAAAACATGTTACTTAATAAAGAACCCAGAATCCCACAAGAGCTAACTGCCATGAATAGCAAATTTGTAACTTTATTAGTGGATTCCCAACTACTTTTCATGTAAATATAATACTTTGCATTAAAACTGTGCATGGGAAAAGATGCAATACTAGAAATTTAGGACCCAGACTACACAGGAAATGTTTAGTATCCACAGGTTGAACACACTTTCAATTATACTCAGAAACAGCCTTCTGCAACCACCACGGGTCTCTCAATAGGCTGTAAAAGTACCTTTTAGCCACAGTTACTATGCCACGATCCTGGAGCTTTCCAGCTACAAATAAGAGCAGCTCCAGGCTGGTCTTAGACTCAGTAGCTGCTGCTGAGCCCGAGGAGACAATGACGACAGCAAAGAGATGGCTAAAAATTTCACTTCCCAGACACTGTTGTTTGCCATTACTAGGGTTGCTCACCCTCTGGAGAGCTTAGATAAATGGTTAAGCTGGCTTTGTGCTGATGAGCTGTCTCAGGTTCTCCCATGCATGCATAACTCAGATGCAAACAGAACTTCTTACTTGTTACAGCTGTCGGCTTTATTCTCAGCCGAGCCAACCGCCGTGTCCATGAAAGTCGCCACGTTGGAGAATCCTGCCGGCAGCTCATCCCACTCGTCAAACTTGATCCCACTGCCCAGTGAGTAGGTCCCCTCTGCACATTTGCTGCACACCTGGTTCTTCATCTCCAGGTACTCGCCAGAGGCACAGGAGAAAGCTGAGGAGACAATAGTTTCCAACATATGAATGGAGAAATTAATCCCAATTAATTTCCATTAATTTTTTTGCTGCTTAATTAATTAGGAGTGAACAGTCACTACAGGGAACCAAAGGGGAATGCCCCAGCCCCAGGAACACAATGGCTGAACTGCCAACACTGACTGCAAAACTGAGATGTTCACCAGTGCCTGTCTTTTCACTGACATGGCAGCCCTGAAACCAGATCTCAGATGATGGCTCCTGATTTGCAGCTTGTCTCTGTTGGCAAAAGATTTAGAAATGAAACCTCCACCCACAGACTGTGTCCAAAAGCGATTTGTGAAAATGAGGACTTGTAATACAGTTCTCCTCACCCTTGCTCACCCACCTGCTACACCTCGGACTCAAGCAAAGTCACCAGAACCTGAGACCCAGAGCGGACTCGTATCACCCACCTGTACGGTAGCTAAGGGTGCACAGCAGCACACTGATGGTAACACAACACTGCAGACCTCGTCTGAGAATTGCAGCCATAATCCAAGGGTCTCTCCACATTACTGCTCACATGGGCTTCCTACAAAGCCTTGAACATCTTGCCTGACGAACCAGGTGGTCTTGGAAAAGATCACAAGATCATTTGCCTGTGTCTTGCAAATAAGGATCTTTGACTGGGTGATGTTAGCATGCTGAGAAAATAAACACTGGTTGCCAGCCCAGCAAAGACAGTATTCAAACATATGTACTTTGGGGAAGTATAACTTAGAAGGAATGTTCACAAAGTGTTTTTTCACTGATGTCTCTAAAATTACTTACTCCAAGTGACTATATATCCCTTGTTCCAGTCTGATCACATCTCTACCTGCTAAGGGTATGTTCCCATTCCCTAATATTCCCATTATATAGAGGAAATCTGGACAGTGGCTGAAGTCCTGTATGCCCACAGAGCCCTGTGGCTGTGCCAGGAATCATAACTCCTGCCCAGACGCTCATTTCAATGGCAGAGCATCCCACTTCCCCCATGCTGCACCACATCCTCTCTGAGACCAAACATCCTGGATGGAAAACAAATGAGCGCTTTTTGCAGAACACAATATTTCCTACGCCGCTTGCAGATTTTTAAACTTAACTCTGCCAGTTTAGCCAAAGCGGGACTCTGAGCAATGCACACAACTCGCACCCCAAGAAAAGATGTGATTTTTTGCAGTTTCATGCATGCTACATTGTGCAGTGACAGATATTTCATGAACTCACTTTAAGAGACATCATAAACTCACAGTCTGAGAAACTGTAGGATGAGACCAGACTGCCAGCCAAAGTGATGAGACTGGCCCAAAACAACTGACGCCAGCTGAAGTCCCAGGATATGTGGTTTCATAGATGTGCTGATGTTCAACTAACTGCAGAAAAACTTGTTTGATTGTAAGTACTTTGATAAAGTCATGGCTGTGTAACACCAATTTCCACCTGAATCCAACTGCAGTTCAGGCTCCCACTTCTGTACCGGCTTTCACAGCATTTCTCTGCTAACTGTCCTTGATGGGCAGCACTGGAATGCAGATAAAAGGTCTGTTTTGGTGGAAAGATCTGCCAAAGGGTCATTTTTCCCTCTTGGTCATACCACAATACTCTGAATTTGAATCAGTGGACTTCAAGCTATCAAATCTGTTTTTCTAACCCCATCGCTTGCTGGTGATGGACCAAGAAGGAAAGTGGTCAGGAGCCTAGCAGGGACGAGTACTAGGGTGGGTATATGCAAGTAAATACTGCCCCAACAGATTGCTGTGAAAGACGGACAGACAGGAAAAAAATCCACCCTTGGAGGGAGCAGGTGGTTTTCTGTAGGTAGTGGCACATGATAGAGGGGTAGGGCTAATATCCCATCTGGCTACCTCTGCAACCTCAGCTTGAGCCACAGGATGTGCCTGCAGCTGGGGCCAGAAGCACAGCTTTCTTCAGAGACCCAGAGAAAAGCAGCGAGCACTTCCCTGTGTGTCTGAACTGAGACCACACATCATACAGCTCTTCAACTTAAATGCATAAAGGTGTCCTGACTCACTGCTTTAGCATCATTAATTAATCCTGCTTTATTCTTTTATTTTGAAGGGTGCAGAGAGAAGCCATCAGGAATGGAAGCAAAAAAGCGAGCTCTCCCATGACATATTCAAATCTTTTAATAGTTTCAACATTTTTAAAGAAAGTTAAATAGCAAGAAATGGAGAGCGCTGCTTAACTACACATTCCAGATTTGCAAATTTCAAATAAGGAGTAGGTAAATGTGAGAAATTCTCTGCCATAATGAAGACGCAGAAGGCAGCAGAGCCTCCTCTTCAATTACAGTAAGGTTGAGCGGAGATGATTGCTTTAACAGAACTAATATCTTTTAACTCCTTGCAGCCTGATAATTTTAGAGAAAAAAAAGGGTATAAGAGATAAGGCAGGCTGCCACGCAGGACACTGAGCCTTTTTCTTATTTAGGTGGTGAATTACCTTCTTTCCCTTTTCTAAGAATTGTATGTCAAAGGCAGGAGCATTTCCCATCAAAACACATATGTCTGCAAGCAAACTAGCTCTGAGCATGTCAGCTGCTTGCCAGGTTCAATTTGGGACCGAACGTGGCTAATGGCAACATGAACCACTTTCGACATTGGAACAGATGCATCATTTGGTCTCATTCCAGGCAGTCGGGAGCAGCTGGAGGGGGATGGAGAGGGAACACGGTGTGTGACAAGCACAGAGATGGTCTCCTCTCCTAGTGTTGCACAACTTGCTCTTCCAGCAAGGGGAGAGACCAAAAGCCAGACTAAACCCTCTGTAATCTACGCAGCATCAATTCAGGAGTCTGTCCAGCTGGAGATGGGCAGGTTGCGGCTGTGCCCAGAGGGACCCTGCAGAGCACATGTCCCCCATGATGGGCCCAGGAGGCAGGTGGGGACAGGGTGCAGACAGATGATCCATCCCAAGGCATTAGCACTTTGCCTTGCTTGTGGCTGCTCCACCTCACTAAGACATGGCTGAGCACAGATCCAGCGCCGACCAGAAACCGCTTGTCCACAGAAACAGTTGACATCGCAGCACCACTGTGTTTACAGGGGCGACAGATGCAAGATGCTGTCAATGGGAAGGACAGCACCACTGCATAGGAGGTTAAGGTGCGATGTGAAGTTTCAGGGGTCTAAATAGTACATTTTTGGGTGTGTGCTCTGATTTTTCCTCCACTAACTCCCCACCAATTTTGCTTCAGACTCCAGAGGGAAAATTAGTCTCCCTCCTTAGAGGTAGCCTCTGTGAACACCACCTGTCCCCAATCCCAGAGCCCCTTTGTTTTAAGCATTTGACACTTAATTTTCAGAAAACAAAACAAAACAAAAAAAAAAAAAAAAACAAAAAACAAAACCAAACCAACTCTGTTGAATAGTTCCTTATGTCTACCCTGTTTCAGAAAACGGAACTAAGGCACGTAGGCAACTCCGAAAATCTTTTCCAGAATCAATGCTATTGATCTTGTTTGGACATCACCGTTCCCCCTTCCCCTCCAAATGCAAACCTTCCTATTACACTTTTCAAATATCAGTTTGGGGGCTACACACAAACTTACAGATTTGCAACTGTAGCTTTCTCAAAATAAATACAGAAGGAAAAAAAAATGTTGTGGTTTGTACACGCAACCAGTCTTGGTCACAAAAGATGCTGTAAAGTGCCGTTAGACAATGCCACAGGCAGCCACACACATTCACACATGGATGCAATAAAGCTGACGCTGGATTCACTTCATAAGAAATTAACAAGAGCTATAGTACTAATACCCACTGAAACCATTGTGTAAGTCTTGTCAAACAGAACTAATTTCATTCTTTAAAAGGATTACAAGTCACTTGATAAAGGTGACTGAGTGGATGTAATAGACTTAGGGTTTCTAATACAGTTAACTTAGTTTTGCATGTCATCCTGATGAAGAAGGCAGTACCACACAATACCAGTAAGGCACATCTTAAATGGATTAAGAACTTCCCAAGTAACAGATCTCAGAGAGGGCTGTCGGTGGGAAACCTTCACTGAGCATGGAGCAATGGGGCAGTTCTGCCTGCGCTGGGGCTCAGTCTGATGGCTCTCCACATTTTTATCAATGATCTGCACGGAAATAGAAAAGGAACGGTACTAAAATCAATGGGTGAGAGGTGAAGTCAGTGCGTTTTGACAGAGTCAAAGGTAAAGACAAGCTGCTTAAGGCAGGGAGTGCCAGCCCTGCCAGCAGAAGTCTGAAACGTATCCTGGAGAGCAGAAAGCCTGAGGGTTGGAGTGGACCCACCATTCGTCAAGAGCTTCCACTGTCAAGACGTGCAAAAAGGCACTAGGGAGATCTGTGGGGATATTTACAGGTGGAGACAGAGATGTGCAGGATGAAACGTGTGTACTACAGCTAAGAACATTCTGATACTGAATACGGTTGTGATTCAGCATTTTTAACTGGTCAATGCAAAACAAAAGGACTTTAAATGCTTTTAAAATTAGAGGTAACGTCTTGCAGTGAGAGATCTGAAGGGCTTAGTCTATTTAGCTTATCAAAAGAAGATTGAGAGTCAACTTGATTAATATATAGGCATCTCCAAGGGCAAAAAACACAGGATCCCACTGGACTCTTCAATTAAGCAGACAACTTCATAAGAACTAACTTCTGGAAGCTGAACCCTGACAAATTCAGATTTGAAATAGCATACACATTTTTAATAGGAAGAATGACTGCTGGAACAATCTGTCATGGCATGTGATAGACCCTTTGTCTCTCAACCGCTTCGTACCATAACTGGACACCATATGGAAGAAAAGCTCATGCCAAATACAAATTATCAGCATCAGCCTAAGTGGATGCATTTTAATGGCCTGTGAGGTCAAACTAGTGAATCTAATTAATCTCCCTCCTCTTAAACTCTGTGAGTCAAGAGTGATGGTCTCTCACCTCCCTCCTGGCACACCGGATATGGGGCACTCTGAAGCAGGAGCCCTTCCCACTGTGTCACTACTTCCAATGAGTGCTCGCAAGAGATTATTTTCCAGATCTGATAGCACTTTACAGTCACTTTGCAGACATGGAAACAGCTCCCCAGAGGGCAAAACAGACCATAAACAAGTTTGCCTCATTTGACATTTGACTGCAAGGCTCCAGGGTCACGTTCTGCCTTTTAGTGCAGCTGTGGCTCTCCTGGTGTCTTTAATGGACTAGGATCAATGTTAGTTGGCACATTTCTCTTCTAGCAACTGACCCTAACAATCTCACGTTGCTTAACTTCCCAATGCTGGAGGTCAGGACAGGCTTATCATGAACACAGCTGGACTAACAGAGCAAATTCACACATGCATGTGACCACTAAGCTTCCTTTGAGGTCTGAAACCTTCCTCTGGAGTGTTTTCTCAAGGCGAATATCTCGCAGACATTGCCATGCCGTGAGAGGGATCAGAATATTTGTGATTTCACCAGAAGATTAATCAAAGCTGCCTCAATGCCCTGCATCCTCCAACACCAAACCTATAACATATTCAATTGCTTTCCTCCTTTATGCAGATCTGGCCACTCAGTCTTACACTTTCCCTTGGCTAGCTTCCCATCCCACACCAATTGGACCCACTGTCTCTACTTCTACCACTCTTCTCAGCAGACATTTTTCTCCAGACATTTCTTACTTATTACTGCTAACGTTATTTCAACTCTTCTGTTTATTCTGTTGCCACTGAGCATGTGCATGTTCATGTGTAAAGTCCTGCATCCCTCTTGCTCTCAATAGAAAGGAAATATGAGGTTGGCAGCATCAAACAGTTGTCCCTCAGAACAGCTTCTGGATTCAGCAGACACATGCCAAAACCTGGGGGGCAAGATGTGGCCGAGGACAAGTACATGGAGGCAGGCATCTGTTCAGCGATACCCAAGGACATTGGGGTCCACACAACATGGAACCCAGGACCAACCAAAATATGGGATGAGGAGAAAAAAAGAAAGCCAAAGGATAAGAGGAAATCATTGCTTCATTATTAATGTTTCCTATAATCTCAGCCAGCTTCAGAATGTCTTCTGTGAATAATTTATACGAGGCTTCTCCCATAGACTGTGAATAATTGATGTTCATTTTCTTCAGTCATTATATCCCAACGTGTTACCAGGAACCAGACTGAATCTTAATTTAAGAAAAGAAGTCTGTCAAGGCTGTTTAGGCTTGAAATGTGATCACACTCAAAGCTGATGTAACTTGGGGAAGAGCACCTTTTGTGGAAGAGTCCCGTCCTTTTTTTAAGAGTAAATAATTTTTCTTTTTATCCAAGAAATTACAAAATAAAGCAATGCTTTTTCCAGCTCACCTCTTTGACAGGAACAGTACCATTTTCCCCAGCTGGCCTGGCACATAGGACAGTTTTATTATGACTTTTATTTCATCATTTGGACATTGAAAGATGTGGTTTTGCAATGGGAATACTCAATAAATTCATGAAAAAGCAGTGTAGAGTGGAGGAAGGCAGTCATCAGCAAGAGGTTAGTAAGCACATTTGCTGCCAGGGTTACAACAACCATCCTGGTGGCTCAGCATGGAGATGGCAGGAAACATACCTCAAGGTGAGTGAGTAGCTCTCCAGGCCCCACCGACTCCATCAGGTTTATTTTGATTGCTCACCAACCAACATGGTTGGTGCAAATGGCTTCTAGTGCCATTTGAAATGTCCTCTGCACACACACACACAAAGTGCTTGCCTCTCATCCCTCCACCAAACCATAGCAAACCTCAAGGTCTTGCCAGCTGCTTTCCTCTTGAAAGAGAAATCAGTGACTCAGAAGAAGCTGTTTAACTTATTTAATTACATCATGTACACAAATAGGGTGAAGAAATCATCAACAGACACTAAGGTCAACCTTTCTGTTGGAAGTCTCAATACATATATCAACATGCAGTACCCAGTAACTCTTCTCCAGGAATTAAACTCAGTGGATTCAGGGAAAACTATGCTGCTTTTTTAACTATTTACCCAAAATAGTCTGTGCTTCAAAAACCCAACAATGTGGGTTTTTTTCTGCAAAGACACTTTATTGCTCATGCACGGAGGAACAAATCTGGAAAAACTACTTGTAAAACTGGGGTTTCTCGCAGGGTAACAATATGCATTAGGAAAACATCCAGATGGAAAAGCCCTGGCAAAATGTAGACTCAAGCCTCTGTCTAGGTGAGAAAACTAATGCCATCAATAGGATTCACCTACATGACTTGAGTTAGGAACACGCATTAGCAGGGATGCTCTAAGCGGAACAGGAATAAACATCTGTTTGAGTGCTTTGCTAAATCACAGCCTTTTAGTAGCAGCTCTCCCACTGTGCCATGCACACCACTGCTGGCTTAAACATCTTTGCTACGTGACAGCCTTGCATTAATTCCTCAGCGTCACAGTGTTCCTCAGAGCAGCCTCTGCTGCAGTGTGCTGGTTCCCTTCCCAGTGTGCCCTAGTGGGAAAGACTTTCCTTTTCCTTTCTGAAAAGACATAAAAACTTTTCTAGAGATACAAGAGACAGAGGTAAAATCGAGTTGCCCGGTCCTGCAGGCCATACATACAAAAGTGTCCCTATAAAGATCATGACTTTGAAATCTGCTTCTTGCATATCTTACTGTTCATGTCAGAGGTGGCTCCAGCGACAGAGTTTTATTATATTTTACTCTGTCAGACATGCTTATTTGCTAGGTAATACATGACAGGCCAAGGGACAAATTTATAGCATATCAAGAAATTCTCAGATTCCCTGGATTTCATGCCTACTAAGAATCCACTTTTTTGATACTTAGGTTTGAGAGAGCAACCTTCCATATGTGACTCTGACACGTTGACAGCAGCTTCATGGGAGCCATACAACTGTTCAAAAGAGAGGGGAGAAGGGAAGGTGCTAATTAAAATGAGGGAGGAGATCAGCATATACCATTCAAGTGAGCAATCTCAAGGATGGAGGAATGAAAGGGAGATCTTCTGAATGCATTTTTTGAACATTGTCTCAAAATAGTACTTTCCTACAGCTCAGGATACCCAACAGCATCTGTCACCTTATGTAAGTATATCTATGTGCATATGTCAGATCTAACTGACATGGTTAAACACCAGCAGCCATTAACAGCTTGACCTCCTTGTTTTTTCCAAGATGAATATCTAAAGAAGCAATGTCTGAATGACATAGAAAATGCAAAAAATATTAGTACATCAAGGCTGATGAAGCCAAGATCCAGCGCTTTCATGCCATGAGAAAAAAATGAGAATGGATACATGCCTAGTCCTCAGAGCTATGCTGATGCCACTGTATTTCCTCTCTTCAGGTAAAACAAAGAAATCCCAGTCATTTCAAAGCCCATTAATGAGACCAGAAAATAATCCTCAGAGAACGTCAAATAAAAAAAGGAACATAACCTCTCTGATGATTTGTTAGGATTCACATGTTTGCTTCAAGAGGCCGTAACTCTGGACTTATTTAAGCCCTACGAAAAGTAGTTCTTACATGTTTTCATACATGAAGACAATGACACTGTGGTGATAATTTTTTTTATTACATAACAAACTATTTTGAGATAACATACATAAATATGACTGTGTAGTAACTAGCATCATTCTCATGGGAGTATCTGTATGTGCATTCACATCCACATGTGCAATAATGTAAAGATTAAAGAAACTACCTAATTTTATCATTGCTATTTTCAAGTCTTCACAAGCTAAATTTCCAAATTCTAAGTAAAACTCCAGAAGAATCAATTCTTTAGCACAAAGACTACACAGAATTTGCCTAAATACAGATCCAGTTGACAATGAACAGACGTAAACTTGATGTCAGAAGGCTGTAACACAAGCACACAGGTTCTGCCAGACGTATAACACTCATTTGATATTACCAATCTATGTAGATATGTGTGTGCATACACCATATGTTATAAAATTTGCAGATGCCCACTGACTTTAAGGGAGTTAGGCTCCACTTCGTTCCTGCTTGGGATAGTCAATCTTACCGAGAGAACATCAAACTCAAAACCTTCTACTTAAGTTATTTTGTTGTGAAAGCAGAATGTTAAAACTCCCACAGATCACTTAAATTGCCTTAAAGTGTTATAAAACCTACAAGCCTTAAAGAGGGTATTTGCCCTAATTGTGTCTAAAGTGCACTGCAATTAGCAGGAAGATCCCTATCTCCTCCTGTGATATCCTAGATGACACAAGTTAGAATAAACTCAACAAACACAGCTCAGTAGCAATAAATCAGGACAAATTTTGCTCTCAGGCCCCAGTAAAGTCCATTGTAATCAAGGGCAGTCTATTTTCTGAAGTCAGTGGAGCTTTTCACATGCTTACCATTTGGCACACGCTCACAGGCCTCGCCTCAAAACTGAAGCATATTTCTGATTTCAAAGAAGTTGCTCCCGCCTTAGTGGCACCACGTGAAGGTGGAGTTTGCTAAGCAGAGTCATTAATAACTCCCCAGCACCATACTTGGTCAAGTTCTTCCACGTTATCAATATTTTTGTGTCTTCTTTCTTAAGAAATCTTGTTGATTATAATAACTGCCATTTGGATGCTGACTATAACAATGACCCTACCAGCACTTTTTCTCCTTGAACACGGCAAAGCAACTGATTTTGAAATTGGTCTATTCTTCTCACTATAGTTTCTTCCTTATGCATGTAGCAGTACTAAAATTCACAGATATTTATGAGATAAGGTGCAATCTATTCTTGTTTAGGATGGCAAAAAATAACTCATATTCTGTGGAATAAGAGAGTCAATATTAAAAAAAAAATTTGAGGTCAAAATGTGAACCCTTTAAGCCCTTTCTGAACACAAACTCTGCTGAGAGGAGCATACCAGTGCACCTGGGCACAGCAAGGGCACACTGAGCCAGACATTTGGGTTATACTTGAGTGAAAGGAGATGAAGAAGAGAGGAAGGACAGGAGACACGGAAGGAAGGAAGGAAAGCTCCAAATTCAGACTTTTAATTTGAGTGTAAAACAGGCAGCATATGGTCAGGCTGGCAGAAAAGCCTGACTGCGCCCACCGAAACAGACTGCAGCATAGTGTCAGCACGAGCACGATGCCAAGTCCTGCTCCCACTGCCAGGCCCCAAAAAGTCCCTGTTAGCCACTGCATACAGCCCCTGCACCAAAGCACAGGGTTTTCAGAGATACCAGCCGTAAGGGGGTGCAGGCAAGGGCTTAGCCCCAAAAGCAACCTGCTCTGGTTCCCTGCCATAAATACTTTCCTATTGAAAAGCCAAGCAACTGCCCTGATGGCAGTGATCCTTACCAGCTAATATCAGAGTGAGACCTGTGGTAATTAAAAATTAATGAAACCAAATTAGTTAAGCACATTCCTGACTCTCAAGAAGTAATGGAGTGAGTCAGAGGTCTGGATTTCGCTGAGGGAGGTTCTCTGTCCACCACCCCCCCAGTGCAATGCTCCTTGCTGCCATGTATGTACCCCACTTCCCAAATGGTACCAGGAAGATGCCTGGAGAGGACATCTTAAATGGGAAGAAGAGGAGAGCCACATAGAGTAGCTTCAGGTGGAATAAATATTGTCTTTTTGCTAGCTGAGATCTTTGCTGCACTTTTAATGCATCTCTTTGCAGGATCCCTTGCAACCGTGATGTGGCACATCGAAAATATGACTCATCTCTGAACAACACAAGCCTGAGAGAGGAGGCCGAGCAGTCTGGCATGGCTGTGCCATGGCCCGTTTGGAGGCAGCCCTGCCCCACAGGGCAAGCATTGAGGTACCACACCATACTAAATGTCAAAACGCAGGGTGACACCCTGATGTGGGGTCTGAAAGTGGCAATGGCTACAGCTCCACAGGGCAAACCGACCAGAAAAAAAAGAGGGGAGTGAAATACAGGAAGGGACACGTTGTCCCAGTGCATTGCAAGTGACCTACTGTGCCACAGAGCTGCTCCTGCACCTTCCCTCTTGTATCCAGGGTCACTGCACAGCGGGACCTCCTACAGCATCAGAAACATCTGTCATTAGAGGTTCCTTCGTTCTTCCCACCTCCCACCTGCATGGGAGAGATCTGGAGGGGAGGGTAGCAGGAGGGTGAAGGCGGGTCATCACACTGCTCTGCACTCACGGCAAGATAAAGGCAAAAATCCCTTCTTCTAAAAAACAGGTCATAAAGCAGTCAAAATATGACAGTCCTTCCTACTCTGAGCCCCATGACTCTTTCTCAGAGGACCCTGTCTTCTCTGCAGGTAAACTTTGCTGATTAAGTTTTTGAAGATGCAAAAAAAAAAAAAAAAGGCTGAGTCCCGACACATTTTGTAAACTACAGCCATTCCGGGAACGCTGGCAGTTCCTCTCAGTGGGTCACAGTCAGCTGTGCTTTGCAGGTCGGCGTGCATTTCAAAATGCAGCAGAGCGCAGAGATACCCAACCTAATTTTAAATGGGTTCATTCAAATGAAAAGCTGTAAAACACGATATCCTGAAAATGAGCACATCTTGAGACACCAACTGAGCTCTGGTGCTACAGCTAGATTGCTCCAGATATGTGAAGTACCTGAGCTAATACATTTTTAGCAATCTCAAGAGTCTTTCCACTTCACTGGAGACCACAGGCTAGACGTACTTACAGAGGTGATTGGAGACATTTAACATATTGTTATACCATCTTTCAACTTCCTAGTTCAGGCACAATTTACAGAGAATGACTGCTGAGCATTTGGAAGCAGAAGAGGTTGGTGAAGTATTCCTAGGATCCAAAATTAATGACAGCCTGCAAGTCACTTCTATTTTCAGGGAGCAGTAAAGATCAATAGCAGATACTCTCAAGCAGCAGGCATTTCTGAACAGATGAAAACAACTGCAAACAGTATATCGTGAAGGTAGCAGCGGTGGCAGATACGCTCCAAAAAAACCTCACTTCCTCACCCAGATTCCTCCATATCCATTGTGTTGCAACTGCCACCAAGGACCACTGAGGGTTCTGACAACCTCAAGGAGACAAAAAAAGCCCTTAGACCTCATGCTGTTATACAACTGCAACCCTGTTTTAAAAGCAGAAACATAGCTGGCTTAGCTGTATCTCCAGACTAGTAGACACCAACCAAAACTTCTGAAGATAACAGATCTCCAAAGCAGGAAGTCATCCTACGTGGGGCAATTGTACTGCCGTCCCCAGTTCTCCAGGCTGAAGGACTGAAATAGATACCTAAGGGTGTCTAAGACTCCACCAAATGTCAAGATGAGCCACCAGTGTCAGTATGCTCTGGCACAGGGTAGGATTTATAAGATGTAGGAGACTCTGAATAAATTTGTAGAATGTCCAGAAAGAACATCTCAAAGGATACGGCATAGTTATGGTATTTCTTCATAGGCCTCAGGATAAAATAACAGTAAACCTATGAGAAAAGGAAGGCATCTCAAGGAGCCATTAATTACTTGGCGAGATATGTATGCAACCCTTGGCCAAGCCTGTATCACAAATCTCACTCCGTACACGATCCACTGAGAACATGAGTTGTAGCAGCCCCAAATACAGAACCTTCCGTTTTCCTCAGGCTACAGAAATTTGTGTTTTTAGTATAAAACAGCCTTGGTCC
Source organism: Pterocles gutturalis (assembly GCF_000699245.1). NCBI lineage: Eukaryota > Metazoa > Chordata > Aves > Pterocliformes > Pteroclidae > Pterocles > Pterocles gutturalis. The sequence continues at coordinate 107,304 of NW_010143180.1, forward strand.
AGCTGCTGTGCTGTCAGATGAGACAGAAGCCACCAGCTCAGAGAATATGACGTCAGTGAGGAGGTGTCTACCTGTCAGCATTTGCAATACACCTCATCATCAACAACAGACCCCCATGTGCAAACTCTAAAGAGATGGAGGGCACATAATTTTCAAAAGCTGCCTCTCCCAATATATCCCACCCAATTGAAGAAGGGACTGTCAGCCAAACTCTGCTCTGGTTCAAATATTTTGCAGGTTCAAATATTTTTGCACCACGTTATCCGAGCCAAACGGGAGCGGTGTTTCCTACACATTCCACAGCGATTGACTGCTGTTGACAGATTAATGTTCTCAGCCTGAAGACTGGTTGTTCTTAAAGCAAAAGGTGAAAGAGTAAGAGATCAGAAACCTAAAATTACTTTTGCCATCAGAATATAGCCAGATGTCTCCTGAAGCCAGAGAATCTACTACAGACACACAAAAAAAGACAGAAATACATTAACACCACAGCACTCCCAAGAGCCCAGAGAGATGACATCCAAAGGGTTCAGTAAAAATGTCAAATATCCAACTGCTTCTCAAACCAGCTGAATTGCCACGGGGCTTAACAGCAACACTACAAGGAGGAGAGGCATCTACTGAGATGAATTTTCCAGTGTATTTAACAGGATCCTGTACTTTGGTGTATAATATCACAGTCAATCTACTGGGCAAAGTTTCTCCCTTGCAGCAGAGGGCCAGATATGGAGAAGCCAAAGATTTGTCTACTGTTATAAAACAGTTGAATTTTTATTGGAACTGATTTAAGACCAGACAGACAAATAAACAAGAGGAGATGAAGAGGGAAGAGTACCATTTGTCAGAATCTGTAGCAGAAAAGTCAACGACAGTGTAATGTTGCTGGACCTTTAATCCATTTATCACAAGATTTAAGAAGAAATAGTGTATATCAGGAAAAAAAATGGGTTATACCTGTGTACTCCAGAGTACACTGAAAGTGGTTGTGCAGCAGAAGGGATAACGCTATCTGCTCCTTTGTAGTGCAGACAGCAAAAAGTAACAGGCTTGAAGTATAACAAGGGAGACCCAACAGCAGAGAAAGCTGTCACAGGAGGGAAGATGAAAAGAATAAAATAGATGGGCAAATATCTGGAGAGCTTGTGGGCTCTTCATCACCCGAGGTCCCTGGAAACAGTCCAGCCAAACATCAGCCATGAATTACAAAGTCATTGCTACTATAGCTATTTGGGCTGGGGGATGAATTGTGGGATCACCTGAGGTGTTTCCCAGCTCTCTATTTCTGTAATTGAAAAACACATTCTAAGGATATACCAAGGCTCTACTTTTAAAACCTAGGAAACGAAACCCAAATACCAGGAATGACACAGGATGCTTCTCCAATGATGCCTGCAAGCAGTCAGAAATATTCCGGAGGTCAACAGTGCTACAGAAAACACTTATGTGCCTCACACTGGAACATACGCCACAAAGAAATGACCAGTAAACCTTTACAGGAGGAGAGTCAGAAGTGAGTAAGTATCACCTCTCATACAGTAAAACTGAAAGGATGTTGCCATTGTTCATCCTGTTTGTCACATCAATCATTTATACTGCCTGGTACAAATTACTGAGAAAGTAAAGCGTGGCTAGGATTGATTGTGAAGAGAATTGCTAGAGCAGGGAACTGTGATGGGAAAGAGCCTTCAGCCTGGGAAGCTACAAAACAGTGAGGGAACAGTTCAAATGTGTTTGCAGAGTGGCAGTTTGCTTATGTCCCCAAAATACAGGACCAAGTGATATCGGAACACACCAAGACGTCAAAAATAAATACATAAATAAATAAAATGCAAAAACTTCATAATGAAAATAAGGCAAATAAGACATTTACCATTATTAATGCATTCAGTTTACTAATTAGCTAAATAATGCAGGTAACGAGAATGTGGACCCTATGCAAATATAATTTGGCCACTCCTGGTCACCATTTTGGCCAATACAGCTACAAATGAACTGGAGAGCTGCAGAACTTAAAGAGTATGGCAGCTCAAGACAAGCAACCACATCTCTTCAAGGGGTGTTGTAATAGGGGGGCCTTGTCTGTGAATTAGCATCCGAGGGTACCTGTAGCAGATATTGTGCTATACAACTATGCTGCAAAGACAACTCCTGCTCCACAACTCCAAGAGACAAGAAGGATTGGAGGGGAAGGACTAACTCAGGGACGTTCAGGACATCAGTGACAGAAGCCACACAAGGGTAAATAGCATAAACAACTAGTAACGGTTTGTAAAATGAAAAGTGCCAACATACTGCATTCCTTCCCTTTCACCGGGTCAGGTAGTCCAGAGCACTCCACCGATGGATTCGGGACAGCCACCCTCCATCTGGAGCCACTGCTGTCGCACTCTGTGTACTCGAAGTGGTAATCTGTCTGCAAGCAATTACAAAGAGTTTCAGTTTCATTGTAACATTTGCATATTAAGCTCATTAATCAACACTGGGATTAGCAAACTCAGTTATAATTAAAGCAGAAAGGAAGTAGCTGGCGTGGAACATACTGTGCAGCACTGCCACGGCTTTGATGATCACTGTGTATCATCACAGGGCAAGCACAAAGCACATCGGATGCTGTGCAGCCCAAATGCTAAGGCAGAAGGTGGGATTTGCAAAAGCACTAGAGAGACAGGACACAGATTCCACCAGAATTTCTTTCCCAGTCTCTTAGGGCAGGATTGATCCCAAACTTCTGGTCATCATGGTATCTGATCTACAGCAGCCAACGAGGCTTCCTCTTTGGTTAAAGGAGCAAGCCATGCCCAGAGCACAAGTCAACCCATGTTAGGTTGGATGTCTAAGATGGAAGAGGTGAATCGCCTTCTGCAAGTGCCTTTCCCTCTTCATCAATCTCAGAGGAAGCCCAGACAAATTAGGTGAGATAAACCCAGTATTGGGATACCTCTAAAAATGCCATCCAGGGTCATCTCTGAAGGGTACCCCAAGGCAGAATTATGGTGTGAGGGGAGATCATCCCCATGGCCTCTGTGACTGAGATAAGCCCTGAGCAGTGTAAGCGAAAAACTGTAAGAAACTTCCTAGCATTATTTAGTAAAGAATATTAGCTATTTAGCTTATTAATAATATTAATTCAGATCCCACATACGATCTAAACTTACATCTAGTTTCATTTTTAAGTTCGTCTTTGGAGATTTGTTTCCAAACTCATAGTCCAGAATTTTACTATTAAAATAAACCTCAGCAACACCTCACTCTTGCACCATTTTGGTACCAAGAGAGAGTTTGTGTGAAGCTGGCGGAATTAGTACATACCTTCTCCAGAGGGAACAGCCCCATTTAAAATGACACATACTGGCAAGCTTCATGAGATGTCTCCTCATGGGCAAGGCCACCTCCAGCTCCCTTTGCAGTCAACAGAGGGAAAATGGTGGCAACATGCCTATTTTAGATACCTGCTGCAAGGGGGACGTCCTAGAAATGCCTCTTCCTCTCCACTGACTACAGAGGGAGACCAGACACTTTGTTTGCATGGAGACTTGTCCATTTCCTCAGAGGATCCCCACTACCAACACTGCACGTTCCTGCATGGCCCATAAAAATAATGCACAAAATCATGGGATTGAGAAAAATGGGATCAGAGCTTCAGCCCCAGGCTCAAGGTTTACAAAGCTTTAGGGTAGACTGGTGTGGTGGATCCATCAAATTTGGTTGGTTCCTTTCAATTTAGCTGGCTTCTCCTGGCAGGACTGGCCATGAACCAAACAGGGGAAGGCAGTGGCCATGTCCACAGCCCAGGGCACAAGCAGAAGGGCTCCTTAGGTGGCATAGCTCACTCCCACTACAGCAAAACCCAGCCATAGGGCAGCATAATTCTCCCTTCCCACCACCATGGCCACAGACATCAGTCCCTAAGCTACACTACCCTAGGAGGAAGCACTCTGTGCACACAAGGATTATTTGGGGGTAATTTTCTCCTGCTCTTTCTATGACCCCTTGCAGTGCCAACATCCCACATGATGGAGCAAAACAAGGGGAATCAGGTGGATAAGGGTCAGTCCATGCTGGCTCTGGCATAGATTAGTTAATTCCTGCAAATATTCAGTTGACTCACAAGGAGAAGACTTGCAATTCTCATTTACTTATAGAAAAACAAACAATACTGATTTTAATACTTCCCCTACTGTTACCATAGCTCTCCAGAGACACTCAGATGTAATAAAGTCCTACCTAAACATCATTAAAGCCTTTGCTATTTTGCATCAAAGTGCAAATAATATTCTGATTTTGCTGGAATTAATGTTTTTATGGTTCAGTAAATGTCTTTGTGGTTCAATCTATGGCTTAGAAACCTAACTAACAGCACAGTGGAAAGGAAAACTATTTGTCTCAAAAATAAATCAAGGCATAAGATACTATCAAACTCAGAGCCACACGTGAAGTATGACATACCACACTCCCAACTCTACAAAAATATTCAATGAAAATATGCATTTAATTTCATTATACAATCTTTAGGGAACAGGAAAAAAAACAGTCCTTAATCATGTTGGTATGAAATCTGCCTATAAGGCAACCAGAATACATAAATAGCGTATCTGTAATATATCCACCTCATAGTTCATATCACACAATAAAAATATGATCTATTAAATTAAATATGCAAGACTGGATGAAGCAAAGAAAAGGATATTAAAACACTCTGAATTTGACTCATGTTCAGATCTCTTTCCTATTTCATATGAGGTCAAAAAAATTATAGAGAGCAGTTTGGTGTTGGTCTCACAGCTACCACCTCAAAATACACTTCTGGGATGTCTAGCCAGCATGCAATCCCTCTGCAGCCAGAGGGGGTCTCAGAAACGGTGCAGCTGGATGGAACACACCATGCAGTGGAGAAACATCTCCTCTAATGGTGCCTGTCAACTATCACCAGAGATTCAAAACTCAGGACAGTAACTAAAATTATAATGAAAAAAGCATTTCTGCTCTCCTTCCAAGTTCAGGCAGAAGAGTCAGGTCTCATCTCTCCTGTTCCATCCCTCCATGAAAATGTCTCAAGTTTTAACCAGTCAGATAAGGTTTTGGGAGAGATGGACCCAACAGGTGTCCTTCCCTCTGACCACCCCATCCATGTGTGCAACTAGCTGTGTCCACAGCGGAGTCCCAAGACTCCCAAGGAAGGTTGTACAGCAGAACTAAGATCTTATATGGTCTTTTCCCATTACTTTTTCCTCTACTGTGCTCAGTTCCCTTATGCAAGAGGGAGGTTATTTTTTTTGTTGCTGTTTTCTGCCTGACCTTTAACTCAACCTTATGTCTGGAAACCACTCCGTGGACTTGGTTGTTCCTGTGGTAATTTACTGTAAGGAAGACTCTGCAGATGAATTTCTGCCCTTGGTCACACAGGCAGAACTCCAAAATCTATGCCAGCTGCCATCACTACCATCATCTTCCTTATACTGTAGTTTCATCTAGAAATAACCCCTGGGGGTCCAGCTGTATCACCCTTTTAAAACTAGAATGTATCTGTGCTGCATCACAGGCATGACAGCAGCTCACAACTTCAGCTGCACAACTTGACAGCTTTAAATTAAGAAGTTTGGCTCTTTACAGTGGGTGAATACAACTGAATGGAGCTCTGGTTCAGATGAATGACCCAGCATCTCGAGCTGCTTTAGCAGCCATGGTGACAGTCCTCAGCACCTGGCGTAGCTCAGGTCTACCCCTAAGAGCTGGATGGATGCCTTGGCTGCAGCACCAACACCCTCAGAGCACACGTAATGTATGCATGCACTGGAAATCACCCATTAACACTGGCTTACTGGGCTCAGCACTTCTAATCTGCCTCAGCAATTTGAACTTCCAAATATAGAAGGCTGAGAGAAGAGCCTCCTCAGCACCGTGGGACTCTTACAACACCTTTGCGTCTCACTGAAAAATGCCATTCCATTATTCTGGGATTTCTTCTCTTCCCTGACAGAGAAATTTCTTCACCCACCAGTTGTCTGAAATGAATTTTACGGCAAATCCATTGCCAGATGTTTCCTGTTGCCAGCTATTGCTCTCTTTATGCTTTCAATGTTTTTTCCCCACTATCATCCAGACATATAGCATCTTTAAATTTGGCCATGGGCCTGTTTTAATTTTAACTGTGAGTCTGACTCTGTTCTATCACTTTTCTGGGCTTGGCCTTAATGTTCTAAACATGTCCCTCCCCCAGTTCAGCTGCTATTTTCTATAACATTTCCTACTTTATTGCTCATAATTTTTAGGCTTTGGCAAAACTGGTTTTCATTTCAGACCCAAAGAGTAGTTTTCCATAGGGAAGTGTCTCTCAGAAAAAAAATAACAACACCCCACATAGGGTTAAGCAAAAAAAAAAAAGGCAATTTTCTAAATGGAAAATTGACGCTGTTCCAAGAAGCTGCTCAGAGTCAATGTGTAGTCCTCTGCATTAAATTTCAAATGAAAGGTTAATAGCAACCTGAAAAATGCCACCAAAAATAGGCAAGTGTGTTTGTTTTACCCTGTGCTGAATTTTGCTTTATTGTTCATGGAGAATTAGTGAAATCACATCTGCACTACGATGCAGAACTGTCGTAAGAAACTCTCTGACGTATGTACACTCCCTTTGAAGGACACCGTGTACAAAAAAAGATGCCCTTGTGCACACACATGACGTCAAAGAGATGGTGCACTGGTCACAGCTCTGGCCAGGGGGAGAAAAAAACAACAGAATTTGTCCAGTATGTTATGTTCAAAAACATCCATACAGGATCGATGTTGGGGGCCTGCCACCCTCACACGTGTCCTGTGCAAAGCTCCTGCAGATATCTCTCAGCGCCATGGGGGCACACACACCTCCTGCTCTGCACCCTTCTCTGGCTCCCAGCCCACAATGAGCTGGCTGAGTGACGAGGCACGTCCTCTCCATGTGTCCTCCAACTCCACTGCCCCTCTTCTCACACAGTCCTTGTCTTGACTTTAAGTGTCACTAAGCTCCTCCTTGCCCAGGTCCCCAGACCCAGTGCACTGAGTGTGGGATGTCTCCAGTGCAGACTTCTACATCTGAATTAGTTATCTCGCAGTCCTCTACAAGAGTTCAAGAAATGTGTAGATGTGGTGCCTAGGGACATGGTTTAGTGAGTTAGGTGGTGGGTTGACAGTTGGACTTGATGATCCTTGAGGTCTTTTCCAACCTTAATGATTCTATGATTCTATGATTGATTCTGTAACAGTTGACAGACACAGGTGTTTCCAGGGCACAGCTCCTCTCGTCTTAAAGTAAACAGCTATTTCAGGGCTTTTCTTCAGCAGCATTGTTTTCCTCTCCATTGACTGGAGAGCTTTCTCCCACACGAGCCCTGTAGAGCTGAGCTTTCTCCACGACAAAGAGAAACACCCACTTCAACATCTTTCCTATTTTTCTGCACCAATTTTTCCATTCCCTCCTTTCACCTCGATGGCAGATGCCCTGTAGCCCTTTCCACTTAATTAGAACTGAAGGGCAGTGAGGGCACAAGCCCTTACAACCAGTTCTCAATGGACTGAACACTTGATCTGGACAGAAACAATGGATGAAGCCCAGGAGCAATAAACATTTACCATATCTGTTATGAAATATAATAGCAAGAGTCTCTTGCAATTTAACAGCTTGTTCTGCTCATGTTGTTTTCCAACCACAGACATCACTGAGCCAAAAAAGAAAAAAAAGGAAAAAAAACAGATTCTATCCTACCTGCCACAATATTACTAAACAACAACTCTCAGGAGGTCTGTCACTTATTCCTTCTCTGAACTTGTACTGCTTGTTCCAATGATACTTTTGCTTAACCCGATTAACTGCACAAAATGCTATTAAAAGATATCGCTTGCCAAAAGTGGCATCCGTAATCTTTACAGACCCATGTGCCATGTATATTTACATGTGCAACAGGGATTAGCTGTGTATTTATTTAAAAAAAAAAAAAAAAAAAGCATACACAGAAATAAAACCCTCTTTAACAAAAGGATGAATTCAAGAGGGGATGAGAAGAGAGTCCAGCCCCATTGGACACTCTTGCAATCTCCTCAGACTAATCACACCAAAGAGGAGACAACACTTTCACTTCGCTGGTACACCAAGATGTGATATCCCAAAAGACAACAGATGTAAGAACACGGCAGTCTCTCTGTAGCATTAGCACACTCAGGGACATTGTTTTCAACACCTTGAGACTACTCCAGTGCTTTCAAGGGCTGCCTATCAGTCACTTCTGATTCAGGCTTTGAAAGAGGAGATGTAAGTTCCCCTTTCTTATTAGTTTTGGGCGTCTAGCCCATCCTCCTCTTTTACTGCACTCATTATTTCTAATATATCCTCTGGCATCAGTAAATATTCCTGCTTCCCCTCTGTGCTCCTATCATCCCCAGCCCACATGTGAGCTGCAGACCCGTCTGTCGGCAGAGCTCTGTCCCATCACTCATTCAGACCTAATGCCCAGCTCTACGCTTCTGAACATGAATGTGTTCCTCTTTAATCTCCTTTGAAACTACTTATATTAGTGCTTTTCATCTGAAAACTTGAGCCAGGCTTTCAATTATTTCCATCCATCTTCCTAAATCTCCAAATTCCTAAAGACATTTATGTGTATTCTGTTGTGTTTTGCTTTCTGGACTCCTAACTCATTTGTGGCTTTTTTGGCAGTGAGAAACCCAGCCCTAATTACATTGCTTAGAACCCCACAAGGCAGCTGCATATATTCAGACTTTCTGAAAATCAGGCTATTTGCATCTTGAGCCTAATTCAAGCACAAGGTTTCAACCACCAGAAGCTGAGGTTGAAACACTGCCAAAGCCATCTGCAAATTAAAGATGAACTGAAGAGGTTTACTGAACAAAAGCCAAAATTCAGCAAAAATATATCATCAATATTTGTGAGGAACCAGAATAAATGACATTTTAGGTAAGTTTTTATATAACCAGTTTAAACATAATTCCCAGGATTCCAACCCAAATGTTTTAAAATAGGTGTCTAGTCCTAGGCCAGTGAGTGGAGTGTCCTGCAGTGGACAGACCTCTGCAGAATGATGAAGTAAATTCAGAGAGCCACGAGCAGCTCCATCAGCAGAAGGAGGACAGAGACAACCCTTACCAATATTTAGAAACAAACAACTGATAGAAAAGTGTTTGGGTGAATATTGTGTCCCAGTGGAAATGAGAAAGGTAATGAGCTCTCACACCAACCAGGTCAAAGGACTTCCTTTGCTCTTGCTCAACATACAGCAACGTGGGATGATGCTCAGTAGAGAGAGGAGATGCTTCCAGCACATCTCAGATGTCCAGAGTTACGGCACAAGAACTGTACTCATTTCTCCCTTTGGAGCTGGAGGAGGATCTAGCCTAGCTTGGACGTATGTCTCTACACAAGCATCTGAGGTTAGGTGGGTCAAGTCTTTCCCTGGGTGCCTCTTCAGCCAGCCGTGACATGCTGGGCTGCCATCTCAATTCTGAATGCATTGGTGCACCTCTGAGCAGCTCCTAGTCCAAGAGGTGTCCACCTCTTAAATGAGCCTCACAGAGATGCTGGTCATAGAAATTATGTGTTATTGCTATGGCAGAGCTCTGAAGTAAGAGATTGCAGGGCTAGAAGGGCACTTCAGAAGCCATTTAGGCCATCTTCTTGATCCCCATACCTAAACCACTCCTGACAGAAGTTTGTCTGACCTCTTAGAAAACCCCCATTGATGGATGCTCCATAGCTTCCCAGGGTAAATAAAGCTCATAGTTATGGGCTAGAGAAAATGATGCTCATGTGTATGGACCATCACGCAGCTAATGAAGCAGTTATCATCATCAAGGAAGCTGAGCACCAGAGCTAGGAGAAATACGTGGGAGTGAAGGGTTTATTTGTTGAAAAGCACAGCCCATTTCAACACACAAACAAATTCAGAGAGCGGGTTGGCACCAAAGGCTGGCTGGCTCTTTCCAAGAAACTGCATTTGCTATAGTATACATTTACTATACATTTACTAAATGGTTTGTTAAGGATAATGCATTCCCATGTAACACAACATCACCTGCATGAAACTTCAGGGCTGTGCTCTGAGTGGTGTCTCCTCTTGGCCTTCAGCCACCCTCACGCTGGCTGAAACCAGTGGAGATTTCACCGGCCTCACTGGGCACTGGGCAGGGTCAGACACAATCAGCTTTCAGCAGAGATGGTGAGCTTTTTCACTCTGACATTTCCTCAGCCTTTGCCAAATCCCTTTCAGCAGCAGTCCAGTAATGACTAGGAGAGTTTTTATTATCATTATCTTATTTATCCTTTCAGGGACCATTTTCAGCCTGAAAAGGTCAGGTCAGCCAGCAGCCCTCTGTGAGAAATGTATTTTTCTTTTAAATAAAACTTCACAAACAAGCTATGTGCAGCCTAGCCCAGTCATTTTTGAAAGTGTCTGGGATTATTTATTTTTGCAACCTACAGAGACAAGCAGCCTTTAGTAAAACAGTGGCTCTTTCATCCAAGGCCCATCTGCTGCCCAGCTAAGTCAATATAAGATATCCATTAACTTCAAAGGACAACTGGATGAGCCACAGTCAACCAGCACATGTACTCATCACCCTAAGTATTAAATAACAGTTGATGGGCATTGCCATCCTCACAAGTAAAATTCTAGAGAAATCTAAGACATTTCTACCTTTTAATATCATCCCATTGAATCTCATGGGTGGAGATGCCAAATACGGAATTCTACAGCATGGTGCAAAATGGCCCTCGAAAAGATTATTTTCAGCCAGACAAACTATATGTGTGGAGGCATCTCCAATGATGGTTTAATAAGTTAATAAGGGATCGTGGGCAGTTTGCCTGCCCCAACCCACATTTTTCCTCTTCCCTTGTGTCAGCATTACAGCTTAGAAGAACCTGATCCACCATAAAGAATTTTTTTTTTTCCCTAGTTTTCAGCCAGAACAGCTCCCTGATATGGTTCATGCCACGTGGTGTGAAAGCTGCTGTGGACACAGAGAGGAAAGTGGCAATGGGTGGCTGAGGAAGAACGATGGAGAGGTGAAGAAAAGCAGGGAATGGGACTGACCTAATGTCCCTGCAGACTTAGACTGGGATAAACTGATGGTGAAAGTGTGCCTTGATCCCCATGTCTCCTGTCTCAGCTTTCACAGCTGTATTATTCAAGGGTTTGGGTCTCTCTCAGGCACCACAGAACAGTTTAATGACTATGGAAATTAAAACAGTCTCTAGGGATACACATCTCCACAGCCACTCAACAGAATTTCCAAATGCATCTTCTGGTTCATAGCAACAAAGTCTTAAAAATCTTCATCAAAGAGAGACTTTTTAATGCCAATCAGTCCATAAAAAAATAGACAGTTAAAGAATAAACTTTCTGTTTTAAATACATCTTTGGTGAAATGCTGACTCCTGTTTTAATACTTCCCCACACACTTTACATAAGGCAACTCGCAGGAAAGCCATCAGCAAGAAATTCAGACATGATGATATTCGCTTGCACAGTATCTTAAGCCCTAAAATATTTTTTTCCTAACGGAGAAAGTAGGATTTAAATGCTCCACCCTTTTTCGTTGCCCCCCCATAGCTTGACTTGGGTAATTCGGAGATGCGGGAGTGAGGGCTGAAGGCACATCTCAGATAAAGCACATGAGATAGAAGTAGTAAATGGCATCTTGTAAAAGCAGCAAGAGATCTCAAATCCTTCAGCAAACAGGAGGATAGGCAGGTTAGAATGGACCAAAGGCAGAAGTTCTCCTCCTTGGTAAACTGCTGGCTAGCTATGGAGTCTCAAAGAAGTCTTCACTCACCTGCCCTACAAGTATAATGTAATTCTGCACACCTGGAGATGATACACTAATTTGCAGATTATTTTGGGAGCCAGACCATTTTTGGGTGTTTTACCTAACATCAAATTATGAGACACGTGAGGAGTGGAATCCAGAAGCAGAGTCCTTAAATAGATAATACTTCTTACTCCACAGGCAAAGGGAAAAAGCACAAAACAGATCTAAAATAACTCATGTAATTCCACAGCATTTCACCCACTGTCTGCATAAGTTCAGAAGAATGAAAGGCTTGGAACACTTATTTTCTTTACATTTAAGACTCTGTAATAGGCCAGTTACGGGATCCTCAAAGAGAACACTTCTGTCAGGACAGACCTTGGAAAACCAGCAAGTTAATAACATGTTGCTGTGTCTCTGACAGGTCATTCCACATGAGAGCCGCCAATTAACTACCAGAAAGAGGGCATAAGCTGTCAAACAGTACAGCACAGAAAGCAGCAGAAGTTTTCCACCCTGTTTCTCTGACAACACATCCCTGTCGCCATCTGATACTAGAAGTCTCCTCTTTAGGCTGAAGGGACACTGGTGAAATCATTTGCTGTTGGGCTCAGGGCCTTTTTTGACCAGGACTATGAAAAACAGACCTGGTTAACACCATCGGAGTATGTTGGTTTTAGAATAGGATGCCAGGCAAATAAGAGTGGTTCAAAGACCAGGAAAAACATTTCAACACAGCTCTCGGGTGGGACCTGCTGAGGCAGAACTTGATTGAGGAGTTCCACCTTCTCATCAGAAAACTTCTTATAATATCCATCCCCGTATCTCGTACAATGTCACCAAACTTTTTAGCTGAAAGTTAACTGTCTCAAGGGTGGCATAACTTTCTCGGGTCACAAATAAATTTAAATGATGGTATGAAACTGTCTGGCTTGTTTCCAACAGCAAGGATAGAAGAGGAATGAGAGAGACACGTTCAATACCCAGAGCTTCCGCTGGGAGGAAAATCTGCTAGACGTGATCAATTAATTCATTGTAATAAAGAGCGCTGTAACCTGCTATCGATCATTTTTGTCCTGTGCTTTGTATCAGATGGATTTCTAATATAAGTGCATGCCAGGGGACTGGAAGGACTATTACTCAGCAAGTCTTTCAATTGGCTTTTTTTTAACTACAAATCATGCGATTATTTAGTTAACAAGTTGGGGACATGTTAACGATCTGATGACATTTCATTTATGGCTGTTGTCTATGTAGGGTCTCCAAGGTGCACTAAATACAAACAAATATAAAAAGCTGTCACCATTAACTAGCGTGTGGGCATTGTACACACCTGCATGTGCATTTTCATGTGCACACACCAAAACTCACTTCTGTCATCATTTAACCCACAGGCTCCATCTCTCCTTGGCTGATAAAATTTGGTAAAGCTCCACCGTCTGCAGCAGAGCTACGCTGGTTTACACCCACGGAGACTCAAGCTTCTTGTTTATCTTTTAACAGAAAAGCAGAAGATCATTAAAGATAACACATAGGTCTCCGGTGAAATGAGGTGGGTGTACCTCACTGCTGCTCCACAAGACCCCCCGATCGTGCAGACAGAACTGCAACTTTCTGTCTCTGCTTTCAGACCCTTCCAGCAACGACAGCTAATTAGGTGCTGCAGAATTAACTTTCATCTTCCACCTGTGTGCCGGTGGTGACTAATTGCATTCGCAGAACGAGTCAGAAAGCAATTCCAAGCACACCAGTAAATCCCACCGTGGACCAGAGTGAGGAGACTATATAAAGAGCCAGACAGGATGGGATTGACCTTGCCAGTACATGGACGGCAAGGACAACAGAGCAGGATCTTGATGTCTGTCCCTATCTTGGAATAAAAGAAACGCTCTGAGAAAGTGCCTCTTTCACAATGCAACATCTCACTGCAGTCAGGGCACTGGGCACGAACACTGCTCCCCTCCAGGGTCCCATCGCAGTTCCTCAGGGTCTACAGCATGGGCACATCAAGGCAATGCCCACAGTGCTCTGAAGGAGGGTTGTAGCTAACTTCTGCCTTCTCTGCTCGCTCACACCCACTCAAACCCTGCAGCAAAGTCCATGGCTGGATTTCCTCTTGGGATCTGACAAACCCATTTCCCTTATCCCCTCTCTCCCCAGATGCTTTTATGCTGTGTTACATATCACTGAAGTGCTGGTGGTCCTGGAGGAATATTAACATTAAATATGAATATAGGCATTACAATCAAAGCCATCTGTCCCTTTCCGTTGGAACACACAAAATCTCTTCTCCTCACCCTGTGCTACCCCAGCCTTGTGTTTTCTCCCACAGCCTCTCTGTGGCACCCCGACAAACACGAACATACACCAATTTGACTCCAATTACCTCTGTGCAAGGATTCAGATCAGCCTGACATGGGATTACCAACAGCAAGGAAACAAGTATCTGAGCTCCTAAGGTCTGCAGAGCTGGACAGAAAATATTCTGATGGACACCGAGAGGGAAACACATCACTGGGGCAATGCCACTGCCCATTCAAAGCACTCCGAGTGCTTCGGTGTGTGCTTCATCTCAGCTACATGCAGATGAACCTGTGACTCCAGTAAGACAAAAATCACGCTTCAAGTGAAGCACATGTTGCTCTGAATTCAGGCGGTTGCCAGCAGAATGACACATTAACCTGGCCTAAGACAAGTGCAGGTCTTTGGAGAGCAACGGGATACAGGTTCCCCAGAAATACAGGAGGGCAGAAATATAACTTGGGACAAAACAGAAAAGCATTCAGCCCGACGTGGTAAACCCAGAGTGATGCAAGGGACAAACAAAGGCTCCTCCCTTTCCTTTAAGGACTGTGACCTAAAGCTCCAGCTAAAACAGCTGCAGTAATACTTCCCTGCAAGCTGCACATAATTGCTTTTCCCCCTTTAATTATTTCAATTTCCTATTTCTATGCAAAACTCCCATAGGAAAAGGTCACAAAAGATTTGGCCAGAGATAGTCTTCAGCAAGCAGAGCAGAAAAAAAACATTTACAACCCTTTTCCTGGGGTGGTGACAACTCTCTTCCCTCCCTCTCAACATTGGAGATGCCAGTGAGAATTCTCCTAGGCTGGTGTCCTTGGTAAGCCAGACCAGCCTCATCCCTCCAGCAAACAGCAGATGCCAGAGTCCCCATCCTGTCCCTGTCCCCATGGCCATCCCTCAGGATTGCTGCTCACGCCAAGCTGCTCGAATCTGCCCTGGGCAGTAACAATAGCTCAGGAAAGCTGTTTGCTGCCTCAGTTCCTCTCCAGGTAGCACAGAGCAACAGAGCCAAAACCTAGCAAAAGTTCAACCAGTCAAGGCTCGAAATAGAAACAAGACCGCGCTGACTGTCACAACAGAGTACAGAAAGAGTTGCATGGGCTTGATTGCATGTGGAGCTAAGAAAAGCATAACACTCATTCCGGGGGCTGCAGGATTTGCATACGACTCCCTCCGAGTTTATCAGGTGTCCTCCCTATGTAAGGAAGTAAATAAGTATTATTAATTCTGAGCCAGTAGCAGAAGAAACTCTTCATTAAACAGGAATTTATAAAACTGAGGGCTCAGGCTTGCAGTACCACGGTCACCAGCAGCAGATACTCACACTCCGTGTCTTTGCTATGTAGCTGGGGAAGGAGTTGCAACTGACACTCTAACACTGACACATACAGGAATCAACCCAAAAAAAGCACCAAAAGCAAAATTCAAAGTTAACTCTGAAATTATAAGAACAGAGCAAACTTACAGCTCTCCCCAAAACTGGAGCATCACCTGAGGCACAGGCGCAAGGAAAGACCGCAGTACATGCTTAAGTCAGTCTCTGTCAAGAAAGGTTTTCTGAGCACACTGGAAGTTCAGCATCTGAGCTCTTGACCAGCTCACAACACACACATTGACATTCACCTCGCTTGCTGCCGCAGTACGTGCTTAAGTCAGTCTCTGTCAAGCAAAGGTTTTCTGAGCACTCTGGAAGTTCAGCATCTGAGCTCTTGACCAGCTCACAACACACACATTGACATTCACCTCGCTTGCTGCAAATTCCTATCGAAAGCAGGATCTGTCTGCAGGGGTTGGTGTTCCCACTCTAATTGGAAAATGTAAAATTCTGAGGTAGTGGTTGCACCATGCCCAAATATTTGAAACAGGTGAGAACAGCTCTGATGTCAATACCTGCTCTGTACTGCTCTTCTCAGCTTCTAGATCGGAGATCTGAAATGAGAGCCTAGGAAAAACCTTATCATTCAGTGTTTAGCTTACGTCTGCTTCCCTATAACACAGAACATCAAAGCACACCTTGGGCAAGATCTGGTGTGTTTATCCTCATAGCACCTTCCTATGGAAGAGAGGTGGTGTTATCCCCAATTTAATTCTGCAGAGGAGCTCAGGTCCAGGATATATGGGACCACAGTTCAGAGCCTGGCTCCTATCCAGGCACCTATTGCCACAGCAGCCAGGCTCCCAACCAGCTCTGAGGCACGTCCCAAGCGCTGTGACAAAGTGGCACCCAAGAAAATTGAATGTAGGTCTCCTGAGGGTCTAAAGACTGGATCAATCTCCTCCTTAATAACATCCTAAATCTGCAGTGTCAATCCTGCCTGAGGGACTGTTGAAGAGATGTGCTTTCACCACAGGAGGAAATCTCCCTGCAGCAGCTCCCACCATGACAATCCCAACCAACACCTCAAGAAGCAGCAAAACAGGAACATTTGGCCCCAATTTTGGCATTCTGCAAAGCTTTCCTGATAATCCATCTGTTTTCTTGCCAAGGAAAGCTCAGCAAATAAAATCAGGGGCACGGGCTTCTCCAGCCAACTAGGCAGATAGCCCTGCTAAACGCACTTTTATCCAGCAAACAGGCTTCCACCTTCCAAGGCAGCGGGTGCCGTTCAAAGGCACTTGGCATGCGGGCAGTAATGCCAGGCCACCATCATCCATCTTATGTCAGCCAGCATGATGGAGTCAGCACAAGGTTAACGTAGTCTGGATGTACAACAAAAAAAAAAAAAAAATTATACCCTGAAAGGGAAGGTGGCATATAAAGTAGCTGATTTCCAAATACTGTTAATTCTGCATTTCTCAGGCTAATATTGGTATGGGATTCCACTGCATCTTCCCACCACTGACCACAGCACACTCTACAATCATTGAAGTTTTAAGCAAGACTCCAGATTTAAGGACCGGTAAGTGGCAATGAAGAGATGCTATGTGGGCATCATGTGTTTGTACCTTGCAATGGCCAACCGAATGCATTCTTAATTGGCCCTGAAAATCAGAATTAAGCAGAGGCATAGTATGATTAGTTTTCCAGATCTCTTTGCAAACTATACCTACTTCAACAGTATCAAATCTGCCTCGAGTTGGGAATCTGGAGGTTTGCGGTCCTCACTGAAATGAGTCTCAATGTGTCCCTTCACTGTCCGAGGAGAGAGGCATGGCCTCGGCACATGTCCCCTCAGAGGAGACTCTGCCACCTGAGGGTCTTGAAAATGAAACCACTCGGGATGTCACAGTCATTCACTCTGAAGACTGGAAGGAAGGAAGATTGTTTGAGTTGTGGGGTTTTCTCAGTTGAAAAGCAAAGCATATTTAATTCTGTAATATCAATTCAACAGGAGCTAGCTTGCTTTCCAGCTAAAAGTACACTTGTCAAAATGCATTAGAAAACATTCCTTTTAATGCGTAAGACTTCAAATCTCACCCACCAAAACATTTTCTTCTAAGGAAAAAAAAAAAAAAAAAAAAAAACAAAACCCAAAACCAACACAGTGGACATTTTCTCTCATTTCACTTCTTTAAAATACTGCAGACTGAAAATTTTGTCAGGACTCAGAACAGGACCACGGCACAACCCGTATGGGAGTTCCACTGCCACACAAGCCAGAGAGAACCCAGTCAAAGCTTTATTGTGTCAGATGGAGACACCACCAGTACTAATTCTTCATAAGCCCCAATGCAGAGATCACCCCAACCAACACGATGTAAGGGTCTCCTGCAACATTCAGGGAGGCTCCAGGGATGGAGCCGCCCCACCAAGTCAGCCAAAGCCAGCCCATGCCTTTCCAACCTGCCGCCTTCCACGTGCCTTTCTCTGTGCAACGTCCTGTCCTATTTTTTCACAATTTGCCACACACCAAAATGGCTAATGCCATAACTCAGTGCTCATAATGAATCATTGTAATTACTCTGCTCATCTTGACAACAGCTGATCAATACACAACTATGCACCGTTAGGCACAGAGACAGAAAAATAATTATGAATCCTCTGCCACTGGCTGAGTATTTCGTACAAATACGTGCGGGCACAGAACTGAACGCAGTAAATCTCAATTACAGCCTTTCTACCCGCCTGACACCTTGGGCAGGACTGGAAAATCCAACACAAGAGATGACAAAGTCAGTGAAGCTCCTGGGGGTTTCCTGCAGAAAAAAAAAAAATAGCTTTACATCCATGGGTTTCACAAGAGAAGGAATAAAGTGCTAAATCAAACCCTCTATTAGCAACCCTAGCTTTACCACTCCCTAATTCTCTGCAGCCTCCACGTTGATCTTTTATGAAGATCTGTGACTTGGCTTTTGTAGGCTTTCACCTCCAGCCTCTATAAAAGTTTTCCAACACCACAATTTAAAGGAAGAGACATTTCTTTAAAACCATATAAGCACAAGGGAGAGCAAAACTCACATGCCAGCAGATTATCTCAATGGGAATGAGGTTGCTTCGCTTTCCAAAAGAGTAATTCCCTCTCCTCTGTTGTTCTTTTGCATGAGATGCTCAGGTGAAGCAAAGTGCTGCAGCTAAGTGTCCTATCCTAGGAAAACTGTTGTCTCTGATGGAAAACCCTGACAAGCAGAGAACCGCAGCTGCTCTGTCAGGAGCCATTACGATGAAGGATTACCAGCACAGGCCATCTGCCCAAGCTTGGGGGTTTGCTTTGCCTTTTTTTTTTTTTTTTTTTTTTTACTGTGTGATGCTGCAGTAAATCATGACAAAATTAAACCCAGGAGTGACCGACCCCTTTGGGGCTGAGCTGCCCCTGGAGCACTGCTATCCCCACCCCACTGGACAGGGAAGTTAAAATAAAAAAAAAAAAAAAAAACCCGGTGATTTATGGATGATGATTCAGAGCAATATGAACTGTGAGGCCAGCATGTCCTTGTTAAAAAACACAAACGGAAAGGAGGGCTAAATAGCCATGATTCGGGCAGCATTAGTTCCAAATCCCTTTCACTGTACAAATACATTACAGTGATTCACGGAGGCAGCCTCAAAGAAATAAGTGCCTCTGTGTTATTACACAGCAAAATGTTAGGTGCTCGGGAGTCATCCCAGGCAGACTGATGATGGCATTAGTGATTTAATTGACCTTTACAGATAAAAACGCATACAAGGAATGGCAGGGCAATCAGCAAGCTGCAGCACACACAGAAGTCAGGCCAGAAGAGAGCAGGGGAGGCGTTAAGAAGTCTTCCCCATGCCAGCAAACCAACACCATTCTTTGCTTGGTGTGAAAGCCATGTCCCGGGAGCAGCATCACTGAGGGATGCAGCTGGGTTTAGGCATGGAGAGGCACAAGCATCCCCTGGGGATGTCTGGTCCTGTCCACATCAAGGGCTACCTCCTCCTCCCCCTGGAGACCACGGGGCTGTGTGATATCAATGGTGGGTGATGGATGCCCTGTAGAGTGGAGGGAGACGGAGTAATCCCCAGATTATGTTTGGGTTTCATAGAATCATAGAAGTTTGGGTTGAAAGGGACCTTAAAGACCACCTACTTCCAACCCCGCTGCCATGGGCAGGGACACCTTCCACTAGATGGGGTTGATCAAAGCATAATCCAGCATGGCCCTGACCACCTCCAGGGATGGGGCATCCACAGCTTCTCTGGGCAACCTGGGACAGTGCCTCACCACCCTCACAGTAAAAAATTTCTCCCTGATATCTAATCTAAATGTACCCTCTTTTAGCTTAAAACTGTTACCCTTCATTCTATCACTAAAATCCCTGATAAAGAGTGCCTCCCCATCTTTCCTGTAGGAAAAGCAGAGCATTGCTTTGAAGAAGGTTCTTGCTGAAAAGCCACATACTGGCAGCCCACATCATGAAGGCACAACCAAAACCACCACTCTCGTGGGGTTGGGAGGTGCCTCATCATTGCAACAGAGAGGGAGAACCCCTTGTCCTGCTCACAGACCAGACACAGAAAACGTCCATCATTACCTGAGGGTGGAGATAAGGGCACACTGGAGAGTAACAGTGCACACCCTGACCCCCCTCCTTCTCCTTCAGCCATTGCAGCTGTGCAGCAAGACCCATCATGCCATGGACAGACAGCCAGTTCCCATCCTCAGAATCCCCTGCCCAGAAGCAATCTGTGAGTTCCAGTGGCTTGGTCCAGCCCAGGGCTGCCAGGAGCCGCACATGCCAGCTCTCACCATAAGCAGTCCCGAATGGGGAAACACTCTGAAGAGCCAGGACCTAAATTTTGTAGACAGAGGTGCGTGTAACTGGACCATTAAATGCTGCTCCTGCGCCCTGCACAGAAAACAAGTCTCTATATTTTGAAATAGCAACGACACAGCTGACTAACAGCTGTTTGTACAGGGTCACTGCCCTTACACACTCAGTGTAATTATTAAGGAAGGAAAAATGGTGCGAATGATGCTACCAGGCACATGATCAAATTCTAACTATTTTTTTCTTCTCCAAACACAAGCTACCCAAACCATAAGCTATATCATGTTAGATGATTCTATCATTCTTCTTTTTGGTGTCTCTCCTTGCCCACGTGAAGCTCATCACCAAGCAAGGTCCAACCTTTGGGTTAGTGGTGAGCAACCTGCTGCGGCCTGTGAGGCACAGCCAGCCACCCAGCTGATTTAGGACATTTCCACTCACAGATGCTTCACCCATCTGAGTCCTGGGCTGTAGCTCTAACAGGGCTCCCTTGGGTGTAAATCATCCAAAGACACCCCATGTAGTGCAGAATGTGGATTGTCATGGAATCACAGAATCACAGAATGGTTTGTGTTGAAACGGACCTTAAAGATCATCGAGTTCCATCCCCCTGCCATGGGCAGGGACACCTCCCACTAGCCCAGGTTGCTCAAAGCCTCATCCAGCCTGGCCTTGAATACTTAACGTAGCAGCTGAACACCTAAATCTCTTCAACAAGCAGAGAGCAACGTGCTTGGGAAAACCAGACAAAACTCATCCTGTGGGTTGTGCCTCAGTGTAGGGGGTAGGATGGTTTAAAGGCTCGGAGCAGACGCACATGGGGCTGGGGAAGGCGAACTGTGGGGCTGTAGGCAGAGCTGAAGGGGAAGGAATAGCCTACAGAGCTGTTTTTGGGGTAACAAAAAGGACTGTAGGGCTACACAGGCTCTCAAGGGGAAGGGTGTTCACACATCTGCTTGCATAATCAGGGTGTCTGATGTGTAATTATTCGTGTCTGGAGCTCGTGGATTTAATACAGCCCTAACTGGGTGGCTCAGAGAGGAAAAATTCTGATCCAGTTGGGTAGACTTAAAAGTACAAAGGTTTTCTAGTACTTGCATGCAAGCAAAGTTTGTCCTTTTACCTAGAAGGATCTCACATATAATTCTTCCTGCTACAAATGGTCTCATTATTCAATATTGCAGTTCACACAACCATAATCCTTTCATCCCAAGAAAAAAGTGCTCTTTTATAAGCATGTTCAGTCACATTTAAACAGCCTCCCCCTAAAGTCCTGGTGAACCAGGGTGAATTCATGGAAATTAATATAAGCTTTAACATTATTTTTCATGAGCAGAAATTTAGGCAGGAAAGAGAGTTAGGCAGAGATTTATTGTTGCATGAAACCCTACTAAAAGTCAGGGAATGAATAATAGTTCTTAACCACTGAAGCTCAGGTCAGGGGGTAGATGCTGGAAGATTAGGCAGGGGAGTCTGTGCTCCCTCTTTTAGACAGAGAATCAAATTTCCAGCAATTAAACAATTTAATTTTCCAAAGCAAAGACAGAGACAAGTCTAAATAAAGGTTAATATATATTAGGAAAATATTAAATACAGCAGCTTTGGTGGTCTCTCCCTTAGGTGAACAATGTACTTTCCTTAGCAGAAGGCCATGAGTTTATAAAGAAAACCATCCTGGATTTAGACCATGTTTTCATGAATACCCATGCATATGAGAGAGAAAAGACTTGTCTTAGAAAGGATTAACTCCTCAGGCCAAACAAGCTTTAACACATGACTCAGGATCCTCTGAAGATTTATGCAGCCAGGAAAGGGGAAATAAAAACAACTGGCTTTTTCAGGCCAATAGGCACCGTGGTTGAATCAGGTCTCCCTAATGCTTGGTTAAGATCTGTGGCCTCAGGCAATAATTTTCTATTAAATAGATTATATTCAGCACAAACACAGCACATTTGTAAGCTTAATGCTGAGAGGCTACACATGAAAAGGCAGAAAATAAATTGTTCTGGGAATAGGAGCAGGAGGAGAATGACAGGAGAAAAAAATGTTTTAAATTCAGGAAAGGAGGTGCTTAGTATTTACCAGAGACAATGACCACCCCTCAAAGAGCATCTTACTCCATGATTACATCTAGGATACACAAATCCTCTCCTGTGCTCCTACCAAAATGGGGAATACAGAGATGGCAGGGCTTGGGAAGATGCACACCCCCAGGGCTCCTGCTGCTGCGGAGATGCTCCAGGGGCAAGCTTCTTACCTAGGAGGACCTCATCTGGCCTTGCACCACCCCAGAAGCTCTGGCTCAGAAAGCTCAGGACGTATAGACAGGAACTGTCTGGGCTTTCCTGGATGAAAAATTGCTGTTTGGAAAACCATGAGTTCCCTGAAGTATTTTGTGGGAAATGACCACATTTTGGTAAACTTCTCAAATTGAACCATTTACTAAAGTAAATCGGTATGGTCGCCATGTCCTCATCAGACATTTTATGTACAGATTATCTACTTTTTGACTTAAATGGGACAGAATACTTTAGCCTGCAAGCAGACAAACTCTGAACATCTTAAAGTCATAATTTCCAGATTTCTTTTTCACTTTTTCATGAGAAAATTAAGCTCATCTTCCAGAATAAAACTGGAGCACACTTCATCTGAGCTTCCAGTGCTTTTGCTGAGCAGGAAAAGAGCTGGCTTCAGAGAAGTTCAGCTTTTAACTGACTCAGAAAAAGGCCACCATCCAAATCCCCTAAATCAGTAACTACCTTTCAACCAATTTTAAGCAGACCAACAACAAAAACAAAAAACTCTCACTCAGGACCAAACCATACAACACACCAAACCCTCTTCACTTCCACAGTGTAAGGAAGCTGCTCCCTTTAAAGGATGAAGCTCTGAAAGGGCGCCTGGGATTTGACCCACAAGTCCTCCTGCCAGTGGGGATTTGGCACTCCCATCAATTAATAAGAAAAAAATGTAATATGATCTCTCAACAGAAAAACAGTGTTTGGTAAAACCTGTGTTATCTGTTTCTCCAGTGGCTGGAAGAGTCCTCTGCTTTGCTGGAGAAGCAGCTCATGCTTTGCTATTTTCTGTCTGACTGCATTTGACACGTTTCTGGAGTCGTGAGTAAGTCAAAGTGATCAGAGCAAAGCTGACAGCAGTACCCCTGCTCTGTCAACCTATAAATCTACTGTGGACAAAGAAATTACATGAGAGAAGGAAAAATCTCTTTTAAAAGGAAGGCTCCTCACACAGCAGAAATATTTTAAAAGCAGATCTGAACAGGACAAACCACCCAAGCCAGATTTCAGCTGGGCTTTTAACAGAGCTGGGGCCACAAAGAAAAGCAGAGTGGATTGCACTGAAAATTGGCAGTCATCGTCTACTGACAGGGAAATGAGGAACTAATAGCCGCCTGTATCTGTCACTTCTGTGCTCTGTATCCCAGCAACCCGGAGCAGAGAAGGAGGTTACGGCATCCCACTATCCATGGGGCTTGTACTCACTGTGCCCACACACGCTGTGATGACGTCTTTCCTTACAAGCCTCTTGGTCATCATACATTGCTACTAATGTCAACAGGAGTTTCTGCCATCCGTGGGGCTTGTACCCACTGTGCCCACACACGCTGTGATGATGTCTTTCCTTACAAGCCTCTTGGTCATCGTATATTGCTACTAATGTCAACAGGAGTTTCTGTGAACACATGGGGACCAAGATGTAGCCACAACAATTATCAGCTGTACAGTGCTAAGTAAGGGGAAGGTTGTCCAAACATTCATAGCAAATGCCAGCACTAGCATCCACAGGGAACCAGCTTCAGATGCAAAAGGGAAAGGGATGGGTCACCTGTAACTGTGTGATGCTGAGCATGTCCAGCATCCACCAAGAAACCAGAAGCCCCGCCATGCCACAGCCTCCTTTCCTTCCCACCATCTACAGGAACTCCCTTCCCACTGAAACACGGAGCAAAGGCTTTGTGTACATGGCATTGGTAAGGGACAAGAGGAATACGATCCCCAAGAGATTATCATTATGGTGGTTGGGACAGGGGTGTCCAAACCCCTGTAAGGAGAAAGAAAAGGGACCAGTGGGATCCGTTTCTCCCCACTGCACCCCACAAGAAGAGATCCTTCTGGGGCAGGAACCAGCTCCAAGGGGAATCACATATCTGGTGAAAGAGAAGAGGAGAAGAGAAAGCTCCATCCCCATTCATTGTTCCTGAAATGCCTCAGTGAAAAGTGTTAATAGCAACATCATCTCCATCGATTTCATTGTATTTTTATGCTATCTAAATTATAAAAGTCTTCAGGTCTACCAACCACCCCTACTCCTCTGTCTAGCTGGGAATACACAGCATGACTAGACATATAAGGACTGACTGAAGACGAGGTTTATTATAGCCCGGAACTGCTCATACATCCTCATAATCTTAATGTATTTTAGTCTTACAGCATCTTATGACACTGTTGCAAAGACAGCTATAAAAAGAGCAGCTCTGTGTTTTCACTGTGAAGAAGCTATGACACAGCTCCAGGAA
Organism: Pterocles gutturalis; assembly: GCF_000699245.1. Lineage (NCBI taxonomy): Eukaryota > Metazoa > Chordata > Aves > Pterocliformes > Pteroclidae > Pterocles > Pterocles gutturalis. The sequence goes on from NW_010143180.1 coordinate 132,109, forward strand.
TGAGAGCACAGGCTGTAAGTGAGAGATGGAGGGATGGGAGGACATGGAGCAGCTCAAGAAACCCCTGAATTCAGTGGAAAAACTTCCCCTGCCTTTGGCACACTTTGAATCTGTCCTCTTTCAGTATAAGTTGAGAACGATTTGCATTTCAGACTGTTTTTAAATAAAAACCTAAAAATAGTTGCTTCAGAGCTCAAAACTGTCCTGAAGTTCAGCTGAGGAGAGAAGCTGTCTCATTTCTTATCAGCTTCAAGGACAACTTCAATGCTTTTTAGGATTGACACGCCGCAATTTGCAAATATCTATGAATTTCCAGGCTTCTAGTCCAACTTGGCTTCACTTGTGGTTTCTTATCAGTTTCCTGTTAGTAGTAAGAGTTTCCTTCCTTGGACTTCCCTAATGTGATTTTTTTTAAACTCCAAAGCATGATTCAATAAGCAAATTATAATTCTCTTCCTTTAGCTTGACTTTAATAAAGTCTCGTAAAAAAGAAAGAAAAAATTATAAATTCAATACAACCCAATCTGTAGCATGTCAGACTTTAGATCTTATTAAGACTTGTGAAAGCTTTCTCTAAAACAAGAGTCAATTGTTTACTGAAATCAAGGGTATCTATATATAGCCATGAGAGCTTCCAATGTATTTCATAGTTTGTGTATAAATGTAAAGGTTTCACTCCACATCTAGAAACAACTTTGCATTTAAATCTTTGGTATTATCACCAAGTTATCCTTCCAACAGAACAGATTCTGGCTGCCAGTATTTATCTTTGTTGCCTGTGTTCTTGTTCTTTAAACAAACGACTTGCTCTATTTTGATAGCTCCTATCTGCAGTAACGGGCTGTAAAATGACCCCTGGTGCGTTTACATCCAACTTCACAAAACCAAGCAGTGAGCAATGTTAAATCACAATGATTTCTACAACTCTCTTGATCAAAAGAAATGTCTTTGGTCCAAAGCCACCCTGCTACATCTTTACTGAAGCTACAACTTGTCCCTGTGTTTTTTTTCCTAGAACATGCATTCTTCAAAGGAAGTCACTGAGTCAAACTCTATCAAAACGCAATTTCATTTGCACCACTGAAGTCAATGGAGTTTCCTTACAGCTTGATCCAATGGTACATTTCAAAGAAAAGAGGAGGAAAAAAAACCCAACAGAGGCTTACGAATAGCAGAAATCTTCCCCAGCTTCCTTCAGAATTGATTCTCAAGGTTAATTGGTCTTTTATGTACAGATGACTTGCAGGAGCTGGTTCTTTATCTCTGTAAAGTTCAGTTCACAAAATCATTTCTAAACCCGACTGTGCTATAGCAGAGGAGGAATCACAAGGCTAGTAGAGAAAGGAGCTAAATGGAAGGGTTATCAGGAGAAAGAAAAAATAAGAACTAAGATGGAGGCAGAAGGCAAGCTTCTCACTGCCAAAGAGGAGGTAGGGGGCTGTTTTAACTGTAAGGAATACTTAAGAAAGAAGGAGAAATGTATTATCTAGTATCATACATTGACATGCACAGGCAGACAATATTGCAGCATGGTTATATGAGGTTAACAGGACAGCTCACATTTATGGTTGGCTTCATCTTACTGTATTTTACATTGAACTGCTTTTCCTCCTCCAACAGGATTTTTTTTTTTTTTTTTTTTTTTTTTTTAGCTTTTCTGGCTGTTTCTGGGCAGCGGACAAAGGCAGTGGACAAAGGCAGCAGGTAGAACCGTCTCTTCAGCTGCAAAACACAACATCCTCACAGGACCTTGGATGCATTTTCCTGATGAATTTAATGATCCTGAAGACTACACACCACCTATAATTGGCCCTTCATCTCAACTATTGTGAGAGGCAGACTCATTAAAGCCTGTGTGGTTTCAGGCACTGGCAGGAGCTGTATGTCAGGAGGGGACAAAGCTTTCAGCACTCAAGCAGCCTTTGCAACATGAGGTGCCATCAGAGCTGGACCTTAATGGATGCACACTACATGCTGGTCATGACAGGCTGCCAGCTCCCCGGATCCACCACGGCACGTACAGGTGCTTTGATAAAGCAACATGAAAAGGAATTAAAAGCTGTGTCAAGATTGCTTCCATAACTGTCTTACCTGCGTTTGCAATGGTTTTTAAGAGAGCAGTTCCATCAGCAGTGTCCCTGAGGATGCTCCTATTAGATTTAGAAAGTCAAAATTCACCCCAGCCTCCTAGGAAAATATTTTTATGCCACACCTTTGGTCCCCAGGGAAAAAGAAGAGCCTTGGAAGGCCTCCATCATTGCCACCACAGGATGCAGAGATGGACCAGCCATCCAGGAACCAGTACGGGTCACTCCGGTCATCTCAAATTGGTCACTCTGTCAGAACTGAGATGTCCTTGTCTCATGCTGTCAGTATTTCAGGCAGTTCAGCTTCAACTCAGCACTCAGGGGGCCATAAACAGCAGAACAACACTGATGTTGCATTTTCCCTCTCCATTATTGCCACTTACAACCAATTTGAATTGAATTTTTGAATTTAATTTGAAATGAGTTTGAATCAAATTTAAATTTTAATTGAATTTTTCCCTAAGCTATTTATTTACACCCTGCATCACTGATATCTTTTATCATTTCTCCAGGAGACAGACTAGCACTTTCTGTCACCAAAATGATCTTTTTCACTATGCTACTTGACAAATTTAGTCTGTTCTGTTGTTACCCTGTATCCCTGGATCTCGTTAAACATTCCTTATTTCCAGGCTTCTGCTTTCCACTGAACACATCTTTCAGATTATTTTTACTGCAGATACTTGAATTATTCACTGGAAGTCATTTTTTCTGACTAAGATAATCCTCCCTTCTCTAAGAAGTCATTAGAAAGTAATTTTTTTAATTATTGGTAGATATTAGCTAGCACGCAGGAACCGCATAATTCGGGAGAGCATTTTCATTCACAGTTAGATGGTAGAGCCCTCCAGCATACATCAACATTTCCATATCTGCCATTTAGACACAAAATACAGAGTATTCTTCTAATATCCAGCCCAACTCGGAACTAAGCATGTACCTGAAGGGGGCCAACAGGAAAGATGGGGAAACACTCTTTATCAAGGAGTGTAGTGAGAGGACAAGGGGTAATGGTTATGAACTGAAAGAGGGCAGATTTAGATTAGATATTAGGGAGACATTTTTCACCGTGAAGGTGGTGAGACACTGGAACAGGTTGCCCAGGGAAGCTGTGGATGCCCCATACCTGGAGGTGTTCAAGGCCAGGCTGGATGAGGCTTTGAGCAACCTGGGCTAGTGGGAGGTGTCCCTGCCCACGGCAGGGGGGTGGAACTCAATGATCTCTAAGGTCCTTTCCAACCCAAACCATTCTATGATTCTATGATCTGCAGGGGCTGATGGATCAAGGGCTAGGATCTGTCACTCTCTTACCAGTTGCGTGCCCTGGTACATGCTCCTAAACAAAAAATAAAGCAAACACTGAGATGTAAAAACAATTAATTGGATGCTCTGTCACTAAGTCACACATCTATCAACCCAATATCTCCATTATTCCTTTTTTCCTCAGTGTTTCCTGTACCTACCAGTTGAGTACCATCTACACAGTTTCTGAGGGTAGTTGAAACTTACCCTTATCAAAGGAAATGCTAAATAGGAATGTTTTTTGCTCTGCGAACTAGTTACCCTGCTGTGAATCTCTGTCTGGACATGTCATTGCCTTGTTTATAGCTCCTCAGCCACTTATCAATCTATGCAATAAGATTCAAAGCACACATTGAATTTGTTCTACGAGCGGGTTTCAATGCAATACAATACCAAGTGCTTTATCACAGGCCAGACACAAATTACATGAGCTGTAGTCACTCCCATCTACTGACTTGTCTCTATCAGAAAAAGCAATGAAATTTGTCTGACTTCATTTGTTCCAGTGAAATCCACGATTTTGCTATTTGCTAGATAATGACTTTCTCTCTGTTATTTGTTACACTGTTGTAGTCAGGTTTATGGGCCAGTGATAGCTGAGACTGCCTTTTTTTGAAAAATGGTACATTATTTTTTTCCATTTCTCTGATTTTTCTATTACTCATTATTGTACCAAACTCTTTATATTCATTAATCAAATATTTGTTTTCTAGATTCAAATAATCCTTCCAAGCATAGTACAAGCTCTTTGCTACTTTCTAATTATTTTCCATTAAGGTATTTCACAGGTGAGTATCCCTTTGTCATAAAATACTTAAGACATTATCAGTAATGGACTTAGTGTAAAGTAAACATTATTCTCTCTTCTCTAGGACCCTAAAAGCTCTCTCCATTTCCTTGACATATTTTGGTCAACGTCACCAGCCAACATCACCTATTTTATATAACAGATATAATTCCTCACTTTTGTTTGCTGTTTTTCCCCTATTAGTCAGAGATGTCTCTTTATATCTTCATCTGGTTGTTTACCTTTGTTGGTGCCAGTATTTTTATCTCCACTGTTTTGATAATACCATTGCTTTCATTTATTTTTCTGAAGAGTTCTGGTTACCTGGTTCATAACATTTTAAGAAGAACCTTATGTCCTTTACTACCACTGGATTTTTTCAGCTGCTCCCCAGTAGTGCCAGTCCCAATAAGAGCACAGGCATGCTGCAGAGAAATCCCCAATGCTCTGCTCTCAGTGCTGCCTGCAGAGCACTGGGCATTTGCAGCAGGGAGTTTCCAGCCCAGCAGAGCACTCTGGCCATGCTCTGGTACCACCGTGATCCATGGATCATCAGCAGATCAGGTTCTGCAGTCCAGTTTCACTCTGGCCAATCTTTCATTTTTTAAAAACTTCCAAGTCTTGCTGCATACACAGCTCATAGGAAATAATCTTTTCAGTGCTATCAATCAACTGCATAGATGTGGCACTTCTGGACGTGGTTTGGTGGTGGACCTGGCAGTGTTAGGTTTACAGTTGGACTCGATGATCTTAAATGTCTTTTCCAACTTAAATATTTCTATGATTCTATGCTTTGGTGTTGCAAGACTCCATACCAAAAAGTCCATTGAGCTAGATCATCAGAGAAAAAGCACTGAATGATAAAAGCACCACAACTCAGGCTGCAGACTCTTTTCCAGCCTGTACCTCTCCATGGAAAATGCACTGCAACTTGAAGAAAACTCATGTGCAGCTGTCTGGGAAAATTTTGAAACACTAATATTACTCGAGCTGGGTGGCTTTCTTAGCCCTCCTTTTCCTTCTGGACACCTGTATGTAACAGTTTCACTATATTCTGTCTTCATTAGTTTAACCTGCAGAAGAAATTACGGCTACCAAAATCAGTGGAGTTAAACTGTCAAATCCATCAAAACCTTGTCACTGGCTTACAAATGAACAGGGCAGAGATTATTATTTATGGCAAGAACATATATAGCTTCTAGGCTAATGGAGACTCTCTTCCTGCTGACCATGAGCATCTAACCTAATCCTAATAAAAACATTATGGGAATTTTTGACGGAAACAACTTCTTGAGTCATGTTTCCTAAAAATTATGAAACTACTGAGCAGTGATGATTGCCCACAACACCATCTACCCAGTAAGTAGTGTGCTTTCCTCTTAGAAGATGCAACCTTCCTTTAGTGACACACGCTTCATTAAGGACGTACAGAGCCAGATGCAATGACTAATAGCCTCTACTCAAGCAAGTCATTCAACTGACTTCAGAGAAATTACCTATCGAGCCACAGTTGCTGAAAAACACCATTTTTCATCAACTGATGTTTTCAAACATTTTAATCTTACTACAGCTGCTCCTTTTTAAAAATTGTTAAAAATTTACTGATGGTGAACCTGGGTGTTGTGGTTTAACCCCAGCCAACAATAAGCCCCACACAGGCACTCACTCACTCCTTCCCCCACACACCAGTGGGATGGGGGCGAGGATAAGAAGGGTAAAAGTGAGAAAACTCTTGGGTTGAGATAAAGATTGTGTAATAGGTAAACCAAAGCCACGCACCCAAGCAAAGCAAAACAAGGAATTCATTCACTACTTCCCATGGGCAGGCAGGTGGTCAGCCATCTCCAGGACAGCAGGGCTCCATCACACATAACCGTTACTTGGGAAGACAAATGCCATCACTCTGAACATCACCCCTTTCCTTCTTCTTCCCCCAGCTTTATATGCTGAGCATGACGCCATACGGTATGGAATATCCCTTTGGTCAGTTGGGGTCAGCTGTCCCAGCTGTGTCCCCTCCCAACTTCTTGTGCACCCCCAGCCCACTCGCTGGTGGGGTGAGAAGCAGAAAACCCCTTGACTCTGTGTGAGCACTGCTCAGCAGTAACTAAAACAACCCTGTGTTGTCAACCCTGTTTTGGTCACAAATCCAACCATAGCCCCATACAAGCTACATGAAGAAAAATTAAATCTGTCCCAGACAAAACCATCATAGCACATTACCTAGCAAAGACTGACAACTTCAAACCTGTGGACTCCCCTTTGGCCATGTAAAAGAACGGGAAGCCACGCGGTAAGACCTGCCTATAGCACAAGTGGGCCTGAGCTGAGCAGCCCCAGGTTAATATGAATGGGCAGATCCTAACATACAGAGATTATACTGTACCACACAAAAAAGACACACTTTAATTACTAATAAATGACCATTTGGATATACCAAAGATAAAAAAAAAAAAAATTGGAAAAAAAATGTCATTATCTCCTCTGAAACACTTCTACAAAGTTTGCTGCGGCACACTAGTTTTAACCTGATATTTGCTAATTAAAACGTATTAAAGTTTTCCAAGCACACATTAACCTTTATGTACAAAAGCCATTTCTATTCCCAGAAAAGATCATTTTACCTTGACATTTGTAATTAAATGAAAAACGTTGCTCATAGATAAATAATAAATGAGAGTGCAGATGCTCTATTCTGCACGGCAGAAGGGAACAGGGAATTACTCATGAGTATGTATCCAAATGAAACTACTAGACCTGTCCACAACATGCACATCTGGGTACCATAACAACTAGAGAATCACTGACTCATTTTCCATTTTCCCAAGAGGGCTGAAGATAACTGGCTTATAAACAACCTGAGTTTCATTCTCTTGGAGATTTCACAACACACGCTTTAGGCTTCGGCTTTGCGTTAGGAAAAGGCATGTTCATTAATGCTCAGAGCAAGCACTGGGAATAGTGCTTACAGCTCCTGATCTGCCTTCTGCCACCAGCTTGAGCTGTTATGTGGCTTTAGGAGAATCACTGGGCCTCCCACTTAAATCTCTCCATCTCTAATGGCTTAAAAGCCTCCTCTTTTAAAGCCTTTTTTTACAGGACACAGGTATTACAAGACATGAGTATATATGCACACATCGGATTGTTAATATCCTAATACACCAATGATTAAGGGCTGCAGCATGTTGTGCTGTGCCTCACTGTTCTCACTGTTGGAAACGTGGAAAACTCAGAAACAAAGCACAATTATTTATCATCTGCTTCACTTCCAGACAGTAATGCTGGTTTCAACCCCATCCGTTACCCTGTACGGTCAGAGAAGGAAAATAATTGCAAAACCAAAACCATCCACCTATTATATGAAAATTCAGATGCAGATCCCAAGTCTCCTGATTGCGTTGGGAGCTTGTGTTGGGAGCTGGACATCCAATGGTCTGAATCAGCCCTGCTGCTCTGGAAATCACGACAGCAGCTCACGTGCTCCCCATGGCTCAGCTGCCTGGCCGTGGCACAGAGACAGTTCCCGCGCTGATGGACGAGCACTTTCCCAACAGCATCAGAGGGACTGGGAGTAAAGTGGAAAATGACACAGTGTGCTTCTTGTGGAAAATTAAGAGAGAGCAGCCTTGCTCCTAAGAAATGTTAGCAATAAAATGATAACATTATTTAACACCATTTCATCTCGCCTTACTGATTGAAAAGTTGTTAAAGCAGCAATTTAGGCTTAGTCACAAAAGGGCGTAATTAACATTTCACTATGAACTCAGTAAATGGATTCACTAAGTGTCCAAAGCACTTCTTATCTGAATGTTCACTCCTGTTCCCATTATGGGGTCCAACACTCCTATCAGTAACTCCAGCTCCTTCTTAACTTACTCAGGGTCAGCATTTATATTGGACTTTGTGTAAGTCTTTTCTTAGGGAAAGGGAAGCAACACACATGTACCACCATATCTCCTCAAAATAATTAGCTCAAAGACCTAGAGACTGATTCAAAAGTCAACATCCAATAGTGAAGAGAGAACAAGACATCATTAAATCTCCAGTGTCAGCAGCCCATCACTTAACCCTAAAGGCAAAATGAGCAAACAATTTCCTCTATCATTTTATTTTTATTATTTCTCCAGTACCAGAGAAGAGGACCATATTTTACACTGCTAACTAACTCTGTTACTCTGTGAATAAAAGGAAAATACTGTGCAACCCTATGTAGGAGGCTGAGAAACTGAGATATCAATTTCCCTCTTTTGTAGAATTAGAGGGAGAAATTATATCAGGCCATAACATTGAGCGAAAATAACAGCTTTGACACTGAAATTGCCCAAAGGTGGGAAAACACTGCCCAATTCTAGAGATGAAACATTTGAGATAAAAAAGTGAGGTCATCATAATCCGTTATGAAGAACTCAACACATCTTTAAAAGCACAGCTAATTAAACCTCTAATGAGGAGGTGCAAGGTATAAAGTTACCACCTCTACCCTCAGCTGGAGGGCTCAGGGAACCCTAGGATTATTTTACAGGAGATATTTCAAACATCTTCCCATCCAAGTGAAGTGTTTTGGTAGCCCCCAAGCACATGAACCCTCACATGCTTTGCTTAACCTCTCCCATGTGGTGCTGGGGCTGCCCAGGCCTTGGGGACCGAAGGGGACTGGCACAGAACTGCTCCTCCATGGCTCAGAGCTGATGGTACCTGGGGCACAACATGTCTCCAGTCACACAAAAACCATGACACAGCACCCAGGGTAGTGGGGAGAGCAGTGAAGAGATGCCATCCATCAGGGTCCAGCACAGAGGTTAATGTTAATCACGGGGACATTTGCATGGTTGAAGCTAAAAATCAACTATGCAGGGAAATGTAGCCAAAATCAAAGCTTTGAAGAAGCTTCGGTCATTCAGGATTTTTCTAGGAAGTCCAGTCAAGTTTATTTTCCTCACTCTGAAGGACAAAATTAAAATCTATTTGAATTAAAAATAGATAAACTCTGAAAGAATCCAGAATTTGTCCTAAAAACAGCCAGGATCAGGATAGAAGCAGCTCAGGGTCTTATTCAAGTGAAAAATAACACAGTAATATTTTAACAGGAGTCAAGCGTCCTATGAAATTGCAAATTTGCCATAAGGTGCTTGGTTTAGACCTACAAGTCAAAAATTGACCATCTTTGCCTGTACCTCTTGATATTTCTTATTGACTGCAAGCAGCTCCAGTACATCAAAGAACGTTGTGCTCAGTCACATCGCCACCAGAGAACCCCATCTCTAGGGCCCGGTGTTATAGCCCTAACCCAGGCTCCCACCTGGGTGCAGACTTTCACACTACAGTTTTGGAAAACCTTAAGGAGACACCAACAGATAAAAAAACAAGGATAAGACTTTGAGACCGGTCTAAGTCCACTCTCATTTCAATCAACAGCAGAAATTCGACCCATTTCAATAGAAACTAAAACAGACCAACATCAAATCCTTTGTAAAACCCTTCTGCTCCATTCCTCAGGACTCAATAAGTCACTTTTTTCTATCCTTAAAAAAATTACACCATAATCAAGCCAAATGAACTAGATGATCTCTAAGATCCCTTCCAACCCAAACTATTCTATAATTCTATGATTCAAACAAAAGGTCCTGAGGAAACTCTGAAACTTCTTCTGACAACGTGCTGGGAAGATGCAGCTTTGCAGGCTGGAGAGGGACCCAGGCTGGGACCACTCTCCATCACATGGGCGGGGATCTCAGCTGCGACCAGGAACCCAGAAGCACCACATAGCACCAGGTCAGCCCAGGAGCATGGGAATGACATCATATGGAGGGATCAGATGGCCATTTTTCACAACTAAATAGGAACAATCCTCTCTGAACTGCAACTGGATACACATAAGCCAGTCACATCTGCAGTTATTTTTCATCTGTAAAAAAGGGCTAGAAGATACCTGCTCTGCTACAGAGCCACTGCGAGAGAATATGTATAGCTCACTGTGAGGTGCTGGAGTACCGCAGGATGGGGTCCTCATGTATGTACCATAGACAGTCAAGAACTGGTTCCCCACATAGTCTACAATAATTTAAGGTTTTTCTCTGACAGCACCAAAATTAATTGATTTTTTCTAAAAATTAATTTTGATTGCAGCTCAATGAATACTGGTCAGCAGCAATAATATGGATGCTCTTTTTGCATAAATGACAAAAGACTTTCTGCTCCTGAACACTCTGGTCACACACTGTGTTTCTGATACCACTGTATAAACGAACAGAGTTACACCCTCCTCACCTGCTACTCACCCCAGATCATCCCCTTCCACCCCTCTCCCACCCGCAGGATGACCAGCTCATGTAATCCCTCCTTCACCTCCATCGCCGAAGATGAGCCAACACAGCCCACATGGATTTTTAAACTCAGCAGGGAGAGGGGTTGGCAGACAGGTGAGATGTCCTCTCCAGCCAGTACAGCTGCAGCCAGCAAGCCTCAAGCTTGTTAACAACCTCTCCTACAATAGCTAGTGCCTTGACACCCAACAGTGTTGGATTAATACAGAGAAACTTTATGAGCAGGAAAACATAAGGAGCTGCCTAGATAGGAGAAGTGCAGGAACTAACAGCCTATTTATATAACTGAATTTATTTTTATATACAATATCATTTATTTCATGATAGAAATTTATATAATCTGGGGAGAAAAAACAGCCCAGCCAACCCCCAGCCAGCCAGTCTCCAGGACAAGGGAGCAGCTCAACCACTGAACAGCCTGTGTTACCCATCCCCACCCTCCTCCTCCTCTACAGCCCCTGCTCCTGCCAGGACACGTACCCAGTTCTCACCTGTTCGTGTTTTCCCCACACATTTAATTTCCATTATTTATTCCACTATTTATTCCTCTATTTATTTCCATTATTATTCCATTATTTAATTCCACATTCTTTCCAATCTTCAGAATACATCTAATATTTTGCTAACCTTTGCTAATACTGCCATGTGTCAATTTGCCTTTCCGGATTCCCAGTGCCAATCCTATGTGTTTCTGACACACACTCACACAGTTATAATGCTTAAACCACTCGGGGTCTCACTCTTCCTGATCCAGAGGACCTTTCTCAAAGGGTTTTGCAGTCTAAATGCCACATTGGATTTGACTATAAGGCCAGATTTTACCATTTCTGGCCTTAAATAACAACTGCTTTGGATGAGGTCAGCTACTCCGACACTAGTATTGCCTTTGGTGATGAGTAAAGAAATTTGTGCCATCATTTTATCACAGCTCTCCCACAACATTGTTTAAAACCCTTTACCCTTTGTAAAAAGATGCTGAATGCAATAAGCCACAGCCAGACCTTACTCATAATAGACTTGTCAGCGGCACATTGGCTTACTACAGGCTAGCGGCACGTCATCTGCTGTCTCTGTGAACTCTTAACACAGAGCACTTACACAGCCTTTCATAAAGCTCTACAAATAATGAAAGAGGCCAAAGGACAGTTCAGAGCCTTCCCTCTTGAAAATCAACCTCTGTGAAAATGAATTCACTGTTGGCTAAGCCCCACTTCTCAGTTTTCTTCCCAGGAGTGTGTCAGTGAAAGTCGCTGGCACGAGGGCTCTTGGAAAGCAAATATTAAATCCTTCAACATGGGATGGCAACTCCATCACCCAGTGAGAGGACAGAGCCAGAGGGCAATCCTCATGTCCATTCATGTCCAGCCAAGTCTCAGTTTCAGCTCTCCAGGAGTCAAAGCGTGCTCCTGAATGCATTCACACAGTGTCCACACCTCCAAGACACACCTTCCCAACTCTCTAATTCTGCCACTGTCCACCATCATTGCTAGAGGAACGTCCAATTCCAGCCCTCTGCATGGTGGGACTTCTTGTGTGGTCAACAAGCACATGTGGAGGGTGGACTTCATCTGGGATAGGGTGGGACGCAGGCTGGAGATGGCAGCGTTGCCCACTGGAGAAGCACGGCTCAGACAGATGAACCCCACTCCATTTCACACACTGAAAGAAGCCCAAAACCTCAGATTCTAAAAAAAAACATGCTGCCTGCACATGTGAATTCAGATTGGGGTTTTCTTTAACAGAAAACCTGACCATTACATTCTGAACAGACAGATGATGTTGACCTGACCAATCATTGCTTTGAAAGCTTGTTTCACACCTTAATAATTGTGGTTTTGTCTCAAGTGACCAGTCTTTCCTCTCAGGGAGTTCTTCGGTGTCATTATTCAAGCTGAAGTTAACTCCTCAACCAAAGCAAAAATCCTCATGATTCCTGTCACTCCCCGTTCTTCACCACGGCCATCACGTCCCTTTCTCACAAGAGCAGGAGGGATGTGAGACTGCTGAACCAGGGAATGAAACATAACTGTCCAGAAGAGCCCCTCTGCACAAAGCTTCACAGTTCCCACCAGCAAGTTACAACAGAGCCCAGAAAGTGCGATATTACAGAAAGTTGATATTACATCCATGCCCACAGCTGAGTCCAGCCTGAAGAAGAAAGGGCTGTGGTGAGGCACAACCACCCAGCCAGGTTCCACACCTTGGAAGAAGGACTCAGGATTTCCTTGCTCCTCAGGGTCTCCCTCCAATGACACACAAGTCTCCTACACAGCCTGTAGCAGAGACTTAAAGCTCTGTAGCAAAAATTAAGGTTTAAAAAAAAGGCAAGTGTCAGTAGAAAGGTGGAGAACACCCTTTGACCCTGCTGTCCCTCCAGACTGCCAGGTTCTCCAGGAGGACGTTCCTGATGAACCCAGAAATTTGGAGTTTGGGTTGTTGGCTTTTTAACCCTTCAGTCTCAAAACCTAACAAATTCACCTGCAAATCTCTGTTTCTCAAAAACATTTTAGACAAGGGTGATCAGAAAACAATATTTTTCTCAGTGAGCTCCTAAATCTTCTGAAAAAAACTGTCAGATTAAAGAGAAAATTGAAGTGAAGAACATGGTGGCAAAGGATGTTTAGAAATATATTTATATTTGGTTTTGCTAATGTTATTGAGTCATCCAGTCTTTTAGTCACCCAGGAGTAATATTTGAACAGGTTTAATCCAGCTCCATAAAGTGAATATTTTTGCATTAACTGCAATGAGCTCTCTATGAGTTTTTATAATTTTCTTCTTATATTTAGAGGCAAATAAATATAGTTTGTCAAACTGAGAATTACTTTTATTAGTACCTATCTATACATGACAACTGTTCTTTACTATTCATGACAAGAAAATCTTAACAATTTAAGGGTTATCCATGAATGGTTGGGGTTTGTGTTGTGCTTTTTTTTTTTTTTTTTGCTAAGAGTCTCACTTGCTACACACATATAAATGCACATGTAATATTTTAAGTTTAATAAACACACACACGACTTGCTACGTGGCTAAACTCCTTCAGTGATACTTTCACTATCTGTGGCAGCACATCTGTGATTATTCCACACTACTCTACAAATATGCACCCCACTGCCTTATCTCACTTTGCTTCTGAGCAGCAAAAAACAACTTCTCCAGGAGTTATCAGATCCCACTGCTTCCAGCCTTTTCAGTTATAATGCCTTTTCCTGAGGTTACCTCTTCCAAAGCAGGAAGCCCTGTTTCAATCTTCAATAAAAGTATTTAAAAGTAGCATTTTTGCTCACTTGTTCTTGTTTCTGACAAGAGGTTTTCAGGTCACTGCATGTGTAAGTTTGTGCCGGAGAACAGGATGACAGTGGTACTGGGCACATCTTCAGCTCAACTCAAAAAGACCAATCCCTTAAACACATTGCTGAAGTAGGCTCTCAGGGCTTACGCCTGCAATAGCAAAGCTAACTAGCTTGAAAGATCAGGCATTAACAGAGATGCTAGGCTTAAGGAAAAAATGTCAGGTTTAATGCCAATATTCATGATCCCATGCAGGCCCATCAAAAGCAGAATTAATGGGCTACAGCTTTTTAACTGTCAATATTTAAACATCCTATCCATAGCTCAAGCACTTGCTTTGTTAACTACTGGGAATCTCTCCTACAGTCACTCTTTTGTAGCAACAAAAAAAAAAAAAGGTGAAAAGATGTGTAGTGCCTCACAGTTCTGATTTGATAGTGTTTTCTCTCCCCCCACTGCCATAAATTTCTACATACAAAGCTATAAAGGAGAAAACTCACTAAATCCTCCTGTGTTGTTGTTCAGTACTCAACAGCCAGAGCACAAACCAAATAAGCAGCCTTGCAGAGGGAATGATGACACATAGAATCACAGAATGGTTTGGGTTGGAAGGGACCTTAAAGATCATCGAGTTCCAACCCCCCTGCCATGGGCAGGGACACCTCCCACTAGCCCAGGTTGCTCAAAGCCTCATCCAGCCTGGCCTTGAACCCCTCCAGGGATGGGGCATCCACAGCTTCTCTGGGCAACCTGGGCCACTGCCTCACCACCCTCACAGGAAAAAATTTCTTCCTATTATCCACGTGCCACATTTGCGAAGAGTTTCCACATCCCACTTCAGCTAAGAGCTGCAGGTGATGTCCATGCTGGCTACTAAAGGGTCTTCCAAGACCACCCACATGATGACATTCATCTGTCTTCCCTATAGCAAGGAAAGCTTTGGGTAGTGGTGGACAATGTTCCCCAAAGTGCTCTGAGATGGCAGGTGCCAAGGCACAGTCCATGTGCCATGGTGCCATCAGGATGGACGGTCCCCAGCTGTCCGGGTGCCCCTTGCCTGCTCTCTACCATACTAACAGAACAGAGTCCAGAGACATCGTCAGATATCTGTTCACACATAGTGACTTCCACACATACAAACTGGCTTTTGCTTTCAGGAAAGTAAATTTTAGTGCTTATTACTCATAAACATCAACTATACAGTACGTCTTATGCAAACATTGTGTGCATATGGACACTAGATAAAGCCACCCACAGGATCTCAGCACTGCATACTCCAATTCACACATGCCAGCGCTGGGTAAAAAGCCAAAGAGTTCTCCAAGAACAAGATTCATGTTTCACTGCAAATATGGTTAGGCTTTTTATTCACAGCTATTACAGTTGAGAAGCCCTGACAGTATGGAAGTTGATCGCAGTTCTAATTATAACCTTTAATATGTTGGATTTTATTCATTCCTCCTCCTTTTCAACCTTGATGTTTTTTTCCCAGCTATTCAAGGCTTAAGACTCGTAAGTGAAAAGAGGAGCTTCTATCTTTTTGAGTGTTGATGTTGCTGACTGTTGGCTGTTCAGAGGGCAGGCTGCACATAAAGAGTTCAGGGTATAACTATTTAATAGCCCAGAAGCAAATCCCAAGAGGGCAATCACCTGAGGTACCTCCAGCATCCCAACAGATGTATTGAAGCCACAGGGAAAAATCCCGAGCTTTTGTTTGTGAAAGAGTGAAGGCCATCAGGAGGTTCCAGACCTGAGATGGACAGCAACCAGATGAGTCAACTGCTTCAAGGTGAGTGAGCAGATCTTGGCCCCACGTGGCCTCCACTCAACACATGTACAAGCTTTTCCCAGGCTTCCCATGAGCACTCAGCTGTCCAACCCCCAAGACTACTTTTTCCTTTTTATTTCTGCCCCTTGCCCTCCTTCTGAACCCTACACCAATGCTGTGCCCAATTTCAGCAGTTCCTTAAGCACCAGCCTAGTGAATACGCTTCTTGTCAAGCCTTGTCACATCCTTTCTTCATCAGATGTAAGACAAGGTGATAAATTTGGGTCGTCTTCCGTATTCTCAAAATAAAGGACACAGCAAAAACCTCACCTCATGCGCTCCTGAGACAGTGTAAAGTCAACAAACTAGAACTACATTAGGCATAAAACAGCTGAGTACAGTAAAATATTTTACCTCAGATGAGGACCTGAGTTGATAATTTCAGTGGGAAAAATCACAGAATGTTAGAGATTGGAAGGGACCTCGAAAGATCATCTAGTCCAATGAAATACCTCCATGTTCTTGAGGAAAAATGAGAAAGATGGAGAAAACATTCAGGAAAATATTATAGCATATTTATCCACGAGGTTCCTCCAATCTTTAGTATAACATTTTTGGGCATGTGCAAGTGCATCCTCAAGCCTGTGCATTTCCTTCCATTGGGGCACCACCTCACTGAACCAAATTTACCTTCTGCAGTTACAGTATCCACAGGGAAAATACATCTTCAAGGATTCAGTTCACAAACTATTGCCAAACTGCCCGTCTCATCCCCTCAGGGCTCCCGGCAGGTTCATATAGAGCAGTATAAAGGTAATACAATTTTACAAGTTGTCCGCTTTAATCCAGTGAGAACCTGAACTACGGCCAGATTTAATCATCTGAGGAATCAATGTGGCCCATTTCATCGCATTTCCTCTCCAGCAGCAGAGTTCCACAGCAGCATCCTGTCCAATCTGCTACACAAATTAAATTTAAAAAGCACATAAAAGGACATCATCAGCTAGTCTTTAGAAGTCCACTGAAGGTATACAAAAAAAATGAGGTATTTTTATGAAAACCCACAAAAGACAGCATGAAACTAGCACCAAACTGACTTAACATTTAGATATTTTAAAGAACACCAGTCAATGCATTTTTTTTTCAACACTGCACCTAAAGGAAAGTCTTCGGTTTACTGGAAGTAAAAGCTTTAATACAACAATATATCTCAGTTATGTCAGAGTATTGACTCTGCAATTTGCAGAATTCCCTGACCTTAATCCAGCACGGTCTTTAAGCATGAACTTCATCTTAAGTAAGGCATTGGTTTTCATACTTCAGTGGAATTATTCATGTGCTTCAAACCAGGCATGAGCACGAGCACTTTGCAAAGCTTCCGCTCCTGCCCCTCTGCTCTCAGTTATCAGTTTCCATTAGGTGTGCGAGTTTTTCATACGGCACTAGGCAGCAAAAAAATATTAGAAAAGGAACAATGCTGTTATTAGACGGAAGTCTGGGTGATGCTCGCTCATCTAATCTTGTTTCATTTTTCTGCCCTGTCACCTCCTCTACAATTTCCTACCAAATGCATTTGCTCCACATTTCCTCTTCTCTCTTGAGAGATGTTACTATATGAAAAAATACCCACGTACCTATTTGGCTTGGCCAGGGCAGGAGCAGAGCACAGCTGTGAAAAGCCCAGCCCTCATTTCCTCATCACTATTGACCCGGGTCCATGTGCTGTTGGGGTGTTCCTCGCTCAAACCATGGGAATGGATGAGTCTGGCTCAATTCTGAGCTCATCTTTTCCCTTTCAGACCCTGACTCCCTCAGAGGATGAGTTATAGGTAGAGCGGGGGAGAGATACAACGAAATGAACCTTCAGTGTGGAAGGGGTTACCCCAATATTGCCCCAAACAACGGTTCTTCTACCAATATATATAGTCCCCAAAAGAAGAGTGATAAGAGCTACAGGTATCAGTCCCTTCTCTATCAGTACAAGTGATTTGCACTTGAACTGGCATAATTTCCTCACGATGGGATTTTAACGAAAGTAAGTGGTCGCATTGACAGAAAAACGTGTTTATAACCAGGACTTTAATTGTTACACTTACAGATAACATTACAAAGTAAGGATTCTGAAAATGAGGAAAAGATGTGCTTCTTTCACAGAGCCTAATTAATCCTTGGGGGGGGAACAAAAAAATAGAAATATTTTTATTGACTTCAGGCTTTGCCAAAGTTCCATTTACCTACATGAAGGTCATGAACAGATTCTGCTTTTTGCAAATACAGACTGAACTCAGGAGTCTTCCTGAGTGAAGAAAAAAATGCAAAACCAAAACCCACAAGACTATGACTACAGAGGGGCTGTGGACTCTTTCCTTCTCCCATTAGTTGTTTTTCAGCATACGTTTTGCTGCCAAAATCACACAGCATTTTGTTTACTGACCAGATGGCTGAATATTTTCAAACAGGGAAAAAAAAAAAAAAAAAGCAACCCATAGCAAATAAGACATTTTTTACAACTTGTAGCTGAATCTTCATCAATACTTAACTTTGGGAATGCTGAATGTGAATGAAAAATTAACGTTTTATGAATATTCTATTAAAACATAAAAAAGACCAAAAAAAAGTCTGATGACACCTGTAACATCAGAGGCAGGTCATGTTTGGCACATTTAGCTCAGGGACTTCTGCCTGACTTGCAAACACTTGTCTCAGGATAGGACCATGTCCTTTGTGATTGTGTAAGTGTATTGTGTGTCTGAAACTACCTTGTTCATCGAACGAAGCAAGATCTTAAATCACAGCCTGACCAGAAAAATACATGACCACGTATTCTTATGAGGAAGCCTCATCCAATATTGCCCTCTTGGGTTGCCTCCAAGCCCACAGAGTCCATTTCCACTGCAGGAATAACTTCTTGTATAAAACCTTGTATAGATAAAACCAAGGACAAGCTAACAGCCGAAGGCTGCCTGAGCTAAGCAAATGATGGAGAAAATGTACCTTAGATTTAACTTGTCCCTCAGCTGCGTTCAGATCCTAGACTCTACTCTGTATTCACTGTCAAACTAACCCCAGTCAAAATGATCTCCAGTAGCAGGGTCTAGCCAAGCCCCACTCTGTGCACACTTCTTCTGAAATCCAGCTCTACCCACAGGGCTGAGGCAGCTTTTCAGGCTGCTACAAATCCACATTTTTTAGCATTTCTAGCAGCCAGATGGTGCCTGGAGCTACAAGCTTCCCTCTCGAGGAGGACCAAGGCTGGGTTGAGGTCTGAGCTTGAGGGTGACAGCAGTAGGCAGAGCTGTGGCTGCAGCACCATTAAACCCTCTCCAAGGGGCAGGGTAATGTGTAATCGCAAGGGCTGTAGCAGTCAAATCAGCCAGCAGTGACTCACCAGCCCACGGAGCGAGGCCGGGGAAGGCACAACAAGGAAGAGAGAGAGAGTTTTGCTCCTGAGCTGTCCCTTCCTATTGATTGCGCCCATGAGGTATGACCGAGCCTACAACACGAAGAAAGAAACACATTCGTAGCTGTTTTTCCCGCCTGGGTAATGCAGTCAGCCTGTAACCATGCACATTGTAAGCAATCATAAATTGAACACCTGCCTTTTTGCACTGGGAAATGAAATCCAAATATAAGGTCTAGCCCATTTGACAAACAGTTGCAACAAATTACAAGCTGATCATTACATGCAAGCTTACACGTTAGGTTTAATCCTGCATATATCAAAGACAGAGATTTACATTGGCTTGAGCTTGGTGTTAGTTATTCCCTGGATAGGAAGGGACTCTGCCATGCGATAACGTGCCTGCGGTAGGAAGCTGCTACAAGGCAAAACAATAAAACTCTTTACTCACAAATAACTCTCCAGAACTAAGAACCAAATCTGTGCTCCTGCTGCGGTTCCATTTTAATTCAGCAGTTCAGAGGCAAAGATTTAGGTGCCTTCTCCAGTGTAATTAGGGCATTGCAGAGACCCAGCTCCCCCACCGCCATGTCCCAGCCTTATCAAAACACCTTCAACCCCTGAGGCTCACACAGCACTGCAGAGCAACCTCATAGCTTGTGTAACAGCCAATGTAATTCAGTTACAGTGGACATTCATTTCACCAATGGGTCCAGATTCATTTTATTTTACTTTAGATAACTAAAAGTTGAACACCTACTTCACATAAACCAGAATCCCTCCACAGTCAGTGGAAAAAGGTGGGCACATTCCGCAGAAAAGTCACACCACCCTTTCAGGATGGGAAAAACTCATCTTGAAGGGTGATTGTCTCTGTCTTGGCAACCAGACACTTAGGTCAGACTAGATGCCTAACTTGTACAGTTAAAAGTGAGATAAGTCCTGTTCACGGTATGAAGTTCTGGGTCTGCCCAGTGCTCAGCAACTTCCACAACACCAGGATCTCGTGCTTGGAATACACATGGATCACTGGAGCACGTTCCGTGTTCACACTGATTTTCTGCTGTCCTGAAGAACTATGAGGGTGTTATGTGCCCTCCTAACATGGTAGGTGTTCACGTAGCTGCACCCAGTTGTAGTCATCCTGTGACAAAACCACCTCCCCTCATCCTTATTGTCTAACTGGAGGACCACTGTGGGAGTTCATCCACAACTTCTACAGACATGTCTCATCCCATGATGGCTTTCATGGGCAAATCCATGCCAGGGAGCATGCTAACAAACCTTGGGGTGATCTGGACCAGAGCTCTTTGGGCCTGTCATGTTTAGTAGGGGAGAGACTGCCTATGAAAGAAGGATATGGCCCCAATAACTTACTTTTATTCGCAGCATGTGTGGTGCACGATGAGGTGCTACTGGGTCTCCCCATCAGACTAGCTACAGTGTAAATGCTAAAGTCAAATAATGGCAAAGTTAGTTCATCAAACTGTACTTTCAGTAACAGTCACATAAAGTCTCCCAAAACGTTGAGTCAGGCATCATTGCTTCCACCCCATCAAATTCATACAACTTATTTAAGTGCCACAGGGCCTTAAAACACCATGCAACTTAGCTCCAGTTCATTTAACTTTCCAAAGTTCACATTTTCCAACTCTCCTCTGCAACACTAGGGAGCTGACTTACCTTTTTTTCCCCCTCCTTTTTCAATGAAAGCTGCAATTCCCACATAAGCACACGATGAGGCTTTAAGGAAATCTCTTCCCTTGTTGAGCAAAGCAGTTCAAGAGATTAGCAGGTCAGTATTGCAATGGGCAATGCTGCAAATCAGCTTCTTTTTTTTTTAATTTAAAAGCTGGAACTAAAAAGCCATGACTCTTCAGAGAAGCCAGCAAACATTTAACTAGGGTTGGCTTTAAGTGCAGGCAAAAACACTGCAAAATAAAAAGATATGGGAATTGATTCTTTTTTACATTATGGCTCCTCTTAGCTAGGCTGAAGTGGAATCTGACCATCGATCACAGCTATTTCAGTAGCAGTGCAGTGCTTAGGGCTGAACTATTTGTGATATCTGGTCTCTGCATCCCTAAAAGGATGCCTTGACACTCAGGATATGTTGCTTTGGCGCAGGATTGAGCAACACTTCTGGATCCCCTGTCTCTCGCCATGCAGAGGCTACCACGGAGCACAGTGGGTTTCCAGCCAAAAAAAAAAAAAAAAAAAAAAAACAAAAGAGAGAGAGAGAATTCAGAGTCCTAGTAAATCCTATATCCAGCATCAAAAAAAAATATTAATAGACAGAGTCATCCTGTCTGGTCTTCTGGAAGAGGAGACAGTTGGTCTGGGTTCAGCTGTCACTCGAGCAGCTCCAGGGGAGACAGCCGTTACCTTACTAACCAGGACACTTGACATTGATCACAAAGCAAGGCAAGCTGCTCACCAGCAGGTCTGCAAGGCAGGTGCTTGCCAAGAAAGGTGCAGCGTGAAGAGCTGAATCATTTCTCCACTCTAATTCTACTAAGCAGCCTCCCCCCAGCATCTCTGAGATACACATCAGCTCAAACTCCTTCGGCACAAGCATAAATCCTGCTGTAAAGGAGTCTGGATAGAGTCCCTGTTTCTTCCCTTTCAAGAGAAGTCTGAATCAAAAAAAAAAAAAAAAAAAGGATTAAATAAGACCAAACAAAAGAGAGAAGAAAAGAACTCTCTTGGGAAACCTTTCTTTTTTCTTCATTTGCTTTAAAGAACCACAGAGGCTGAGATAAAAGCAGCAAACCAGAAACAAGCAGCATTTGATCAGCACTGTTGACCTGCCAGCAGGAGGGAGCTGTGTATATAACAGCCTGGGAAAAACCAGAAGTCTCCCATTTCTGACGTACGTCTCTAACAGATGCAGCACCACCCCTACATGCATAAAACACGGCCGGCCCGTGTGAAGATCTTCCTTTGAGAAACTTCAGAGATTAAGTACAAACCCAGCAGGATTTCACAAGCCACAAGAAACACCACGGGAAATTAACACTTTAAGAGTCAACAGCTGAGGTGTAAATCACCTTTACCCTTGAGTTTGCTGCTAAGAGTCGCCACCTCAGTGCGTTTTGGTTTTCTGGGTCAGTACGATCCATTTAGACACTGATTTCTGTACTATTAAATGTATACTGGACTTTATCAGGCCAGCAGCAATTACGTTAATGGCATCTTCAGGTTTTGCACTCCCCATCGCTTCTTCCTCTAGCGTGGTTATCTGTTGCATTTCAATTTTCTGAACATATTCATTACATCAAAAATACCTCCAAGCATGTTAAGGTCAGTTCCAACCTCAGAGGGAAAGTTCACCCTTTCCCCAAAGCAGGGTTTTTTCATCAAATTGGATTATAAGATTAGCATTAGTAACCCACGTTGGTAATTATTATACAGAAAATAGCTCTTCTGGCTGTGTCTACCCTGGTAACCAGATGAGGGGCAGGGATCTGTCAGTGTCGTGGACCGGCTCCCCCTGCTTATGTGAAT
Source organism: Pterocles gutturalis (assembly GCF_000699245.1). Taxonomy (NCBI): domain Eukaryota; kingdom Metazoa; phylum Chordata; class Aves; order Pterocliformes; family Pteroclidae; genus Pterocles; species Pterocles gutturalis. The sequence goes on from NW_010143180.1 coordinate 154,577, forward strand.
CTCTCCTCCTGATGCTCCTGTACTGGGCAGGATGAGTATATCCTTTCAACCAATCCCACACACCCTGAGCCACTTTGCTGTGGATTATCTCTGGAAAATATTTGCACCGCTAAGGTGGAATGAAATCTAAATAAATGAAAATTGAGCTTCCCAGCATTTTCACCACTAAACAATACAGTTCCTATCATTTTTGTAGGTACTTTCCAATGATCTTCAAATATCACCAAAAGCCATCTCTGTTACGTGTCGTATTTCTTGACCATAAATCACTAACCAATAAGAGAGGTTAATGCCCTATCAGCAAGGGAAAATGAGATGTGTGATTTGCCCTCTCTTTGCAGCAGTAAAAGTTCACTGTCAAATAAATTTCCTAGTTGGGACTAAAAATTCACCTGAAATTATTTTATTTTCATTGAAAGCCTATCTTACAGCCAAGAAATTCCTGTTTCCTTGCAGAAAGGGCACTTGCATCTCTGAAACCAGAGCACAAAGCACCACAACAGGGAGCAACCATCCAGTTCTTTCACACCTTTAACACATACATGTCTCATTTTCATCTTGCTACATCAGGGAATACAGTCCCCTTGCCATTATCTCAGTGTAAATCCAGGCTAGCTCTATCCAACCAAAATGTTATGTTCTGGAATGAAAATAAGAGGGGACCAGCCTTGTAGCTGGTGGGTCCCAAAGCCTCCTGCACTACTCCTAGCCCCCCAGAGACTAAACACTGAGTCATCTCTGCCACTCACCCAGATAAACACTCACCTTTTTCTTTTTTCTTTCTTTCTTTTTTTCCTTTTTTTTTTTTTTTGGCAGGTTAGCTTTCAGACGAATCAGCGTTTACTCTGACTCAGTACCCAGTGACAGGACCGACAGCACCAACGCAGGGGAGTCAGCAGCCCAGCAGCACATGTCGTCTTAGATCATCTTAAATCATCTGTGAGCCCGTGTCCCAAGTACACAGCGATTACTGTCCAGCACTATTTATAAAAGTGACCATCACAATGTTTGTGAAATAAGGGCATTATTAGATTTGGCTACTGTTTTGCCCTTGAAAGTTGGGTTTTTTTCTTTAAAGGAGGTTGTCAAGAAAAGGGTGTTTAACTGTTCCTCTTCTTCAAAAACAGAGATCATTCTCTTTCAAAAGACTGAAAACCAAAACAGCTCCACTACCAGCAGCCAAAACCTGACCAGATTTCCAGGTCCAGGACAATAGCTACAACATTATCAAGGAGGAATGGGAGGGACACTCTTTTCCAGGTAGGTGTAAGGGTTAGGAACAACACAGCCATGCCAGATCCCAGCACAGGACCTTTGCAGCAGCAGCCCCTAGGAAGACCTTGGCAATGCCTGGGAGACACACGGGACCTGGTCCTTGACCTGTTCCGAAACACTGTTTCTTTCCTATCTCAAGCATGAGGGGCTCAAGGCTGCCCTTCTTGTTAGCACCCCTTATCCTCCTATTTTTTTAGTTTTTTCTACTTAACTGGTGTTTACTGCTTCCTTCAGCAAGTGCCGATAGCAACTTACACACGTGCCATGGGGGAAGCCTCTCTGATGGCATCTTCCCATCGCCCAGAGAGCGAGCCCTGCCAGCCCCGATAACCCCTGGCTCACTGCATCAATGGGAGCCCTGCCAACGTCTTTGCTGAGCGCAGGGTCAGATTTGCAGGCAAGGCTTTCCCTCCAAGCGATTCCAGCATTTCTGACCCAGGTCATCAGCCAGCATAAAGCAATGCACTGCTAAAGCTTTCCCAACCACCACTCAGTGGTAAAAGGTGGCCCGGAGGAGGCAGCTGACAACCCAAATCACTGCGTACATCCATCCCAGCATCCTGCTCGTTGATGGTCCTGATCAGCACCATGCATGGATGTGTCAGGAATCCCAGCAGAGCTCCTGGCCTCGCTTGCCCTCTCTAAATCTACACAAGCTATGAGGAACAAACTGGGGGAGGGAAGAAAATAAAATCATGGGGTTTTTTATAGAGTTAAATACTCATCCTGAATGATCAAGTGGTGTTTGATGGTGGAAGAAATGCAATCTTGTGTTGGCTTAATGTCTACTACTCTTTCGAGTTTATGGTCTGTTATAGCAGTTCCCACCGTGCCTAATTTTCTTACTCTTGAATCATTACGACCATGGATTACTTTCTATTTTTCATACCAGCATCTGTCCTCTGTCTCAGGTTTCAAATTCTGACACCTCACTAGTTTCTCCTGTGCTTGCCCCCACCTCCTGCCTTGGTCTGTCCGTGTGCTGCAGTGGTGATGCTCTCTGCTGTGGTACCCGTGTCTCAGCATCTCTCTTCTCACATTTTGTGCACCTGTTTCCACTCCATTGACTTTATTGTCAGCAGTTTTATAGCATGGTTTTTTGCTCTTCTTTCCTTATCTTTACGACTGTCCATCACCACAGCAAATGGAAGCCATACATCCCTCTTTTTCACCTCAAACACACAAATCTGCATAGCAAGAGGTGCTAAAAATAATATGATCTGTCTAGGAATACTTCCACAGCCTCTTCTACTGACTATGAACGGTTCATAAATTAAGAGTCTAAAATCTTTCAGGGTGTTTAGGAATCAGGGAACACAACACTGGATCACTCCAGCAGCTGATAGGGAAGCTCCTGCTTTGTTGCCAAAATAGCCAATGCAGGTGCTTCAGATAAAGGGTCAAAGGTACCAATAAGGGACAGCAAGAGACCCTACTTAGAAGGAGAACTCCTTCCTAAATGTTTAGCAATGAGCTAATCCCTTCAAAGATTTTAAGGCCAACAGAGCCTAAATGAATCCCAGAGATCAAGAAGTCCCAGAGGTTGTTTACCATTACACGAAAATAAAAAAGTATTACCTTTTAAGAGTAATAACATTTAGCCTTTCAAGAGCACAGAAAGACTATTTCTACCTTATCCTAAAGATTCGCATCTCATTCATGTTCTCTACCCCATGCATTAATGCATGTTCTTCCTCCCTGAAGTTATTCCTTTCTAACTTAGACAGCACCCCCCTCTGCTGTGATCACTGTGTGCTTATTAACCAAAGAACAAACACAATGTTCACGGTTCCTGAGTACTAATGATAAGGCACAAAAACACTCTTACACGTTTTATCCTCTTTTTTTTTATCATCTGTCCAACTTATTTCACCATGAGCACATGGGATGTCTCTACAGAGCCACCTCAACCCTTTTCCCAAGGAGGTACAGCTCACTTACAACACTTGTGTATGAGATACTCAGATCCCTCCAGCAGACATCCCTGTTATTCCTGCCATGTGTATTTAGTGACAAGCATGCTGACTTTTCTCTAGCTTTGTTTCATAATGTTCTTCTATGATTGACATGTCTCTCCACTCCATCCTTTGCATGGAGAGACAGAACTTCACCTTCCTTCCCAGGCTGCTTAGCTCAGTACCTAGTAACTTGATTTAATATACTAATATAATTAAAATACTTTACACTTAACTCAGACTTTTTTAGCCTTTTCTCATCATGAAAACTGACATTATTTCAACACAATTAATCCACTGTACTTGGCCCAGTTTCAAGTTCATGCTTCCCCTCCATCCCTAAGACTTCCTTGGTTTTTTCTTGCAAGTGATTTTATAAAGATTTTTTCATTGTACAAATCATTTTTTTCTACCATTTCTATCTTCTCCAGAAGTATTCCAGTAGACTAGTACAAAAATAGTTTCCCTTTTATAGAGGACATTTAGCATTACCCTTTCCATTCACTTGGTCACCTTATAATACTATATACGGTTTACCTGCCATTTCAGTAGGCAGGTAAACCATCCAATGTAGCAGAATCACATTTATTATTTGTATCAAAAACATATGTGTTGGCTCTCAATCTGCATAGTAACTGAGAGTCAAACAGCCTATATGAAAGAAAACATTTTTGCCAGCAGCTTGGATACTCCATTTCTCTTTGAAATCAATTTGGCTGAATGAGAAGTAAGAGAAGAATCACGCAGTGGTTATTTTTTTTTTTTATTGTTGCAAAAACAACTGAGGGAAAGGAATGATGAAATAAATAAAAGATCCGTTTAGGCTGAGTATCAGTTAAAATGTCCTAAAAGCAAAATATGTTCTGACTTGAGCAAGTCTCTAAAGGGAAGCCAAAGAAGATTCATTTGGTTGGAAACTTTAGAAAAAGCAACAAACACTAGAAAATAAGAAGTAACAAAGATGCTCCCTGTAGTGGTAGGGGGATGGGCATGAATATCTCCTTGTTTCCAACATAACAGCTGAATGTGCATTTAATGCCAATGAAAAACATGGGTGTCGTCAACTCCACTCAAAGTCATCATTTATGCAACACATGAAACATCTGCATTAGTATCTCGTTCATCATTGGCATAAGCAGAGAGAGTTTACCAAGCAGTTCTTCTACCACTGTCCTAATTGGAGTTACCAAGTCACCAGAAGCACAGGATACAGCAGTGGGTCTCCCCAGCTCCTGCACCCCAGAGGTGCATCCCTGCACCCCAGCCATCCAAGCCCAGAGCCTGCTTCCATCTCTTGAAGATGCATCTAAATCACCTTCAAACAGCATCCAGCATCACAGAGCTCGGGGAAAGCTCATGATGTGAATGGGCATCACAGCCCAGCCCGAACACTGTTATGCCAGAAGCTTATGGCTGTATTAATTTACTCCAAAAAGCCATGGGAATACACATTCGAGCTGCCTGTACATTTGGTTTGCAGCACAAACATACCTGTCCTAAAGTGCTGAACTACTACAGTCCCCGATGAAAGAAACCAACAAAAAGGTTTCTGGAAAGTGACATTGCTATACATTATTATTTTTACTATCTGTGTTATCAGAGCACCACGGAGCCTCAGGCATGGCCAGAGATCCCACTGCTCCAAATGCTGCACCTGAGTAGAAATCTCACAAACTGGCAGATATCCGTATTTCTCCCAACAGCGAGGAAACAGAAAAACAAGCTGTCAAGGAACGGGCAGGGGGAGGAGGGGAGTGCAGCTAAAGATCCCCTGTAGATTTACAATTAACTACCTGACAATGCATTAAACCCTGTGCTTCACAAGCCTTTTGGGTTTAAAACAATGAGACCTTTACCAAGTCTTCAAAGGACTGTCCTACCCTCTAACAGGCTGTGCTTTCTCATCCCAGGACTTCATCCCAAAGCAGAGTCAACCACAACGGGAGCTGCTGTGATTTTAATGGCAATACACTCGGGTCACTTGAATGAGGCTGAATTAGGGCAAAAGGCAAAGTTTAGAGACCAACGCATAATAGAGAGGTATGAGCCATGTTTTACATGAACAATTAACTTTTGTTCTTCCCTTTTGTAAATCAGCTGATCTGCTACCTTTGTTCTTTGCAAGCATTTTTTTCTCCTCCCTCTCCATCCAGACATGTTTGTTATTATATTCCCTGGGACATATGGTTGCACAGCTGCACACACACACACCAGCACAAGTAACACACAGCTTTTTAACCATGTGAGTGAGGGATATCTCTGTCTCAGAGAGGACTCCAGAGAAACTAATGTAAAACAACATCGTCCATCCTTCTGAAAAGAAAGCAAAAGCACTCAGGTCCAGATCCAAAGGGGCACAGAAGTGGGGCTCAGGAAAGAATTTGCACACCTAAAGCCTCGTATGTAATGCTCAAAATACCAGCTCTACATCTTTGGTACCTCTGCTGAGATTGAGCTGTCACCTTTAACCATCTGCAGATGTTCACTTACGGAAAGACTTTAGGATGAGATCAGCTCTAGAAGGTCCTTTTTCCCTTCACTAGCTGAAAAGGGAGACAGGTGGCTACAAAAATCTCCCTCTCTGGGGATGACCAACATTTAGAAGGAATAGCCACTGATTCGGGTATCCCCCATGTGCCCTTACTGCAAGATTTCCCACGCTAAACTAACACTGAGCTCTCCCACTGAGGCTCTGCTACTTGGAAGAGAAAAAGTAGGTTCAACAGGCAAAGAGGGAATATTCCCCCAGTCAGGGATGCCCTCTTTCACCCCAGGGAGGAGACATGGGATTCTGCACCCCCAGCCAAGGAGGTCCCACACTGCAATAGCCCCCAAGCATGGATCAGAGGACCCTTTGTTAGCCACCCCCAATCCAGTCTGAGGAGATACAAATTATTTCTTGATAAACAGTGCAACTGCAGTAGGAGAGGTGAGGAAGCTCTGTTCCCAGAGCATCCTCAGAGGGCAGGAGAAGGGGGACTGATCACTGCCAACCCACTTAAAGGTTTCTGCTTTCTAGAGCAGTGCCCCAGCCACCAAGACCTATTTGCAAAGGTGGTACCTAGCCTCCTCACCCCTACCCCTAGATGTAAAACAGAGGGAAGACCCACTTGCTCTTTAAAAGTAGCAGAGAGGATCTCCCTGCATGTGGGAGTGAGGATGGAAACCCTAGAGCAGAGGCTCAGCCTTGGT
>NW_010143180.1:161029-161318 GCF_000699245.1 Pterocles gutturalis
GGGGCTCCTCCTGGGTCCCCCAGCCCCAGCCCCGGGTTGGGGATCCCCGTCCGGCTGCTGCAGCCCCGCATCCCACACAGTGTAACGGGGTTTTTACGGCAGGAGAAAGGCAGAAAGTTTCTCTCCCCATGTCACACCCACGGCTCAGCCCAGGACACCCCGGGCTGACACAGGGAGGTCGGGACAGCTTCACCACCCCCCCTCCTCACTTTCCCCCTTTTGCACCGATTTAACCCAGTATTTAGAAAATCAGCCAGGCCAGCTGAGCCCCTCTCGTTCGGAGGGGGCC
>NW_010143181.1:0-16629 GCF_000699245.1 Pterocles gutturalis
GGAGACGGTGTCAACTGCTTTACTGAAATAGGGATAGACCACATCTACTGTTTTACTATCATCTATCCACCTCGTAATGTCCTCATAAAAGGCTATCAGGTTGGTCAAGCATGACTTCCCCTTGGTGAAGCCATGTTGACTGCCTCTTATGACCTTCTTATCCCTGATATGCCTAGAAACAGCATCAAGAGTAAGTTGTTCCATCACCTTTCCAGGGATGGAAGTGAGGCTGACCGGTCTATAGCTACCCGGGTCAGATTGTATCAATATCTAATAATTTATTCTCCTTCTCCTTCAGCATGTGTGAGGTCTTTAACTAAATTTGCTTGATTTGTGCCATTAGATGCTTGAAATAGTAGAAAGAGAATGTCAAATGCCACATTCAGCTGTTGCATTTAAGCACAGTGCCATCCACAGGGCCCCTGTGTTATACATTAGAGGCAACAAAAGTAAGCAGTAAGACCTAATGCAGGTGGTTCAGAATTGTTTTTCTTTAAATCCTTTAAAATATGTGAAATTATTTTCTCCGTTATTTCTTGTCTTCTTTTTCATCACTGTTTAGGACCACAGGTAGCCCCTGAGGATAAGAGTGAATTGACACGAAGGCTTGTCGCTGCTGCCAAGAGTCCAATGTTCTCATGGCCCACAAGGAAGTCTGTAATCTGTAAAGCAGTTCTGAAATTTCCATTCTGAACACCCTGAAAAGCTGTGTCCCAGTTGAATTATTGGGTTATTTTTGTGAGGTCACATATCCTTTTTTTTTTTTCCTTGTTTAGGATTATCATTCCATCTCAATGATGGACAATACATAAATATTCCCAGGAGGGGGCATTTTTTCATCACTTCTTCATCATGAGTTTAATACAAACACTTTTTGCAGTGTCTGATTCAGGCAGCTTTAAAGTATTTCTGCTTATTTTTTCCCAGTACACCAGGTACCCAACATATTAGTATCAAAATGCAATATAATTTCTTATGTTGACATTTACGCTGGAGCTGCATATCAATACAGAAACTATCTCTTTCAAATTATTCATATTTATAGGCTATTTCCTCTTCCTTTTAGCAGTGTTTAGAGTTGGTTTTTGCTTGCTTGTTTGCTTGTTTTTACAAGTGAATTATTTAGAGTACAGACTTGACAGGTTGACCTGATGATTTTGTTGCATAATACCTTTTAATGCTCAGCTTTCATCTGTCAAGCCCAAACTATTTCATTAGTGTCTGGAAGCCCTGAAATTATTCCTGTAAACTGGAAATTAATCACATAAGTGGTCATGTTTTTCTAGAGACTTCAACCCGAGTTCTTCACTCTTGAACCCTCAAGTTGAGGCATGTGTAAGCAGTAGACTGACTCTAATGCTCAGGCAGGAGATGTCAGCATCCTATATTAGAGTTTTCTGATATTTGGATTAGTTAATTTGTGTTTAGCTGTGAATAGAATCAGTTTCTTAATTGCATAGGATTGATCTCCCTGTAGGGATGTATCCAGAATCTCCACTGGACAAGCATGCCCTTGTGTTTTTGATGCTTTTATACCCTGAAGTACAGTACAAACAGCAGCTAGGATTTAAAACATCTCATATGCAGCAGATGCTCCCAAGTCCAGCATCATTCAATAAATCAGTGGTCAAACTTCTAATAGAGCACAGAGATCCTGGTCTTTAGCTTTCTTCCTGCTTGTACTTACTTGCAATTGAAAGTAATTCATTCAAGAAGTCACTTTGCTGGCTTTGGGCACAGGTACAGTGCTTGGCGTTGCACTGAGACATCTGATGGGGATTGTGCAAAGGATTTAGGAAGAGCAAGGAAACTTTATGAAGGTTGCAAGAAGTTAAAATATGAATTGCACAAGGCTGGTAAGTGTGCCCCCTCTCACCGCAGAGCCATGTTGAGGAAGGGCTGAGGTAAACCAGAATGTAGTTTTTCTGACAGAGTCCAGAGAAGATACTCCTAGAGTTTTTTCCAAGGAATGTGTGTGTCCTCTCTTGGATTGAAACGTAGCCTTTGTTTTTAAAATAGTTTAGTGGATGAAAATATAAACCAGGAATTTGGTATTATTGGTATGTAAATGAGAAAGAATAGTGACCCCAGACTCATTTAGAAGTCGTTTGATTTCACAAGGGGAGGAGGGTGGAAATGAAAGGAGAAAAGAGATGGTTTGTCTGTTGAATCTCCCTGTCTGTGTGATCAATGGAAACACAATAAGCCAACTACCCTTAAGGAACCGAAACATAAAACTAAAGAAACTATTGATCTTATCTAAGATTTTGTTCAATCTAAGGAAGAAGAAAAGAAGGGGAAAAAATATCCCAACTCTTTTTCATTTTGTCTCGATTGCTCAATTCAGTCTTAGAGGAGCAGTGTGTCCGTTTGAAAGTTGCAAAAAACAAAACAGCCAATTTCTCAGGGAATTCTCCCTCCTGTTTTTGCCAATTTACAGCCCTGTGGTCAAAACAGGGGAAAAAAAAAAAAAAAAAGAAACCCTGCTTATAATTTCTTATGTGAAGGCAGTCTGCATTGTTCCCTTGCTGGAGCTTTAACCCCTCCAGCTCACCATGTGATTTTTATTGCTGCCTCCCTTTGTGGATGTAGAGTCTCTTCTCATCTTTGGTTTTTTAAAGATTGAACGCAAGGCTGTGCTGTTAAGAAGTTCTACTGAGTACAGGTACAATCAGGTACAATCATAGCCCCAAAAGAATCAAATCTCCAGTGACACACATTGACGTTTTCCTGAGTTTCTTTTGTGATTAATTTTTAAACTTCCATATCTCTTTGTTGTTACCATGTTCTATTGTGTTATGCTGTCTCACCATTCTTCTTGATTTCTTGTTACCTGACCAACTAATTAAGACCCTTCTATAGCATATTGCACTGTGCTGTTCCATTTGTTACTGCATTTATCATCCCACAAGTTAATATCTTTTGTGCCATGGTATACAGCTGAGTTCCAAACCATATGTCTTGGTAATATAATGAAGCTTAAAAATTCAGCATCATGTTCTGTGAGTACATGCTATGTTGTAAAAGCATTTTCCTTGGCATGTTGTGCCTGTTGAAGGAGATGTAGTACTAACGGAAACTGATTTTAGCTTCTTGTTTCGAAAGAATTATAAAAAACAAGGAGAAGCAAATGAGTTTTAAAACTATTGCAGCTCTTTGAAGGAGATGTTGCTAGTGATATGGATCACTCTTTGAAGAAAGCCTTTGGGGCAGACTAGAAAAAAGATTTTTTTTTTCTGTACAATCTAATGCTTCTAACACAGAGGAACTGAATACCCCAAATGTTCTTATTGGACTCAATTAGAGGGAAAAGCCATCCCTTTGCAGAGATGCTGGAAGTAGAGAGAGCAGCACCAAGCAGCATCATACAGTTCTGAAGACTTTCTTGATAGTAATTCAAAATGTCACTGTTGAGCAAAAGTGGTGAGAGTTAGTCTAATAAATGGGAAGATCTGATATTATCCATCCCCTTTAACCTGGCTAGCATGGGCTGAGTTACTTAAAATGAGTGATGAACCAGTTCAATGTTGCTGAACTAAAGTCGCATGCCAAGATGAAAGATGTTCCTCTTTCTACTCTTTCAGAGGTGGACTTCTCTGGTTTGGCCTCTTTCTGCCCAAATTAGAAAAATTATTACTAATGTATGATTTGTCCGTTGAATTGCAGCGCTATTTCTGTTTAGTTATCTGTAGGCTATGAAATATTTTCTTCATCTTCCTCACTATTTGAGATTACTTACCAAATTTCTATGAGGAATTTTTATGCACGTTTTATTCATAAGCAGTTTATTACAGTTAATAGTCAGAAATTGAGTTGTTTTGATGGAGTTTGCAGGTCACGTGATACTGCTTCTGTTCTCCAGTAAGATGTATATTGTTCTTGTAATTGGAAATTTGGTGCACAAACTTAGAAATAATTTTAATTTGGCTTCTTGCCAGTATTCAGCCACCAGCAAAAATGGTTTCAGCAATCTTCTTGCCATAAAGCGTATTTGCTAAAGTACTTGAAGAAAGGAAAAGTAAAGCAGAATATATTCTGTGCTTTCTGGTGTACATTTCTGGAAAATGCTTACATCATCTTTGCAAGTCTGACAGACTTTTCCTTATTTCTGATTTCTTTTGTCCCCCAGGACTTACACTTTTCCTAAGTATAGGTAAGTCTGAAAAGCACTCAAAAGTTTCTTTTTTAAAAAAAAAAATCATTTCTGAAACGTGTGTGTTTAGCTGACCCTCTGTGCTCTGGGGATCTCATTCAAAAGCAGATGCTGAGAATAAGAATGATTTTCTTTTTGATAGTTCTGCTTCCAGTTCTGGTCCAAAGTGGCTCAAATTGGAAGCAGCTGTAACAGCAAGAAAAGTATAGGGGAAAAAAAAAGTTGTAGTAATCTAAGGACTGAAGGTTCAAATTAAGTTTTTTTTTTTTTTGTTCTGCTTCCTTAAGCTGTTACTTAAGGCAAAATTTGCATCTTATTTGCTTTATTTTCCTGCTGCTTTTATTTCCATCAACCCCTTGCACTAATTGATTGATGATTCAATTCGTAAGATATTTTAATGGTACTTTTTGGGCTTGTGGGTCTCACTTCATATAACTATGTAAGGGTTAATGGCTTTTAGGAACTGGGGAAAGGCGTGTGGGGGAAGAGGAGAGCAAGGGTCTCTGAGCAAACATATCAGGAGACAGTGGGTGTTTGTCCTCCTTAGAGACTTGTAGATCCTTATATGAACTGCTGCAAGATATTCCCTCATTGCGTGTTTTCTGTTTTTGTTTGGTTTAATTATTTGACAGAATGCTAATTAAGAAATCACCTGCGTAACTGTGCTGAGACCTGTTTGGTTTCTGCCACAGTAAACAATAGGAGTTTGAAGGTGTGCTGACTTTGATGCTCTCACAGTGTTTGGAAAAGCAAATCACAGAACGGGGAGAACTTTGTAGAGATTCTTTGGCTCTTATATCTCTAAGAAAACTGGAGTTTGTCAATAGGACTATCCTGGCTGGTCTCATCTTAATGTAGAAAAATGGACACACAGCTTGCTTTGGCCTCTCTGTCTCCAAAGCATCCAGGAAGCACTAAAACCCAACACAAGGACTGTCAGGGGGCACTGGGCCAACAGTATTTTAGTCCTTCTCATTATTGATGTGCACCCAAGGAATGATATATATCGTAAATTTTTTATACATATGACAAAAGATGATCACTGATCCTAGATTAAGACACTAATTTAACTTATGTTTTATTTTGATGATTTCTTCAGAGATGTTGGGCCAGCTGTGCTGCTGGCTTGCTAAGCTCAGTGATGTTATATCAGGGCAGATTGGGACAGCTTTGGAGAGATATTACAGAGACCTTGACAATCTTGGAAAGAAGGATGTGTTAGCAGTGGACTGGGAGTAGCTTATGAACATGTTCCCTCCCTCTTAAACCCTGTCTGGAAGGAAACAAGACTGCCTCTGCCAGCTCTGTTACTGAGAGTCAATCACCAGGAGAGGGACCAGGTTTTATCCTTAGTCATGTCCTGGTCAGTAAGTTATTCTAACTGCAGACGTTTGGTTAAAGAAATGGGACAGACAGACAGAAGAGCTGTCACAGTGGTGATTTTAACACACCTCAACCTGAGTTTAGGCATCTTTAGTGGGAATGAGACACAGGGAAGTCAAATCACAGCCTACTCCTTCAGCACTAGTCTTTTAAGCTTGCTGCACAATCCTGTTCTGAACTCTCCCACAACGTTTAGCACTTGTGTGCCAAGGTTAGTAGAGTGTTAGGTTAGGTAGATCTTTGGAATTTCCAAGTATCCCAGTCCCAAGCTTAGCTTTTGACACAGCATTTTCACACAGGATTGATGAATCTTTCCAGATTGGAAATCGGCATCCCTATTAACTGTGCCAAAATGTGTGGTTTATGCTATTGATTGCTAGAGCAGCATAGTGATTAGGCTGAAATTACATGTCTTCTGGTTTGTAGCCACATAACCTGGATTTTCTGGTCCTTTTCTGATGTGCTGGATCAAATGAGTAGGTCCAGGATGAGAGCTCTCCATAGGCATCTCGGGTTGATGCTGCAGGCTGCTGCAGAGAAGTTCTAGCAGATAAAATAACTTAGGGCTCAGGAGGGTTGTTCTCATGCCATTTCATGTGCATGGACATTTTCCTGGTTTCCTTCTCCCTCAATGTGAAGACAGCCCATTATATATCTGCAGAACAAGAGTGCTGAAGATAACATTATAGGACCTGAGAATCACAGAAATCACACTTCTCTCTTTCTCCTACTTAGTCATTCAAGCTAAGAAATAGGATGCAAATCATGGCTTGGCAAAAAGTATAGGTGCTGTGTCCTAACCTAGATTTTGTTGGTAAAGACATTTCAAAAGGAGAAAAATACGGTCCTGAACCACAAAGAAGTGAAGAATTTGCTAACTTTTCCGCCTTTTGGGACCAATTTCAAAGTTGGCTCTAAAGGGACATCTGCTTCTTTAACTCCTAAGCAGACAACCTGGCCCAATCTGTATCCCTTTGGCAGAAGTAGTATCTTAAATCAACTCCTTTGTCTCTGCTGTTGATAGATTATTGGGTGCTGACTGGCTGCGTAACGAGAATGGGTCCCATGCCATATGGTTAAATTATGGCGCAATAAACAATGACGACGGGGTGAGATCATAATAGATCTGCCTCTGCAAAGCTGGGTAGTATCCAGTTCTGTTGAGGTTCAGTAGACGTGGCCAGAGTGCAGAATAGTAAAGCAGAGCAATCGTGTACCTCCTCCTTTGCCCACCATTTTCCACCGTCATATAATTGAAGCAATTGTCTTATCTGCTTTTTACCCCTTTTGTTTGGGACTCAGCCCTGGAGTGCTTGTTCCAGCAAATCCCTGCAGTCTCCTACGTTCCTTTCACTTGCTAGTGGTGTTAGCATTTCCTCGCTGTTAGTTCACTTTTTATTAGAGCAAGGGACATAGCAAACTCCTTTGGGCTGAGGAGAGGAAAGCAGGCATTACCTTGATTCTTTCCCATCTTGAATGCTGATATCCCTCTAGATTTCTTTTTTCCCCAGTGTTTCGGAAGCAACTGATGTTTCTGCTTTGTTTATGGGGTCTTTATCCCTCAGCTGCTTTTGTACTTTCCTAGATATACTTGATTTCAACTCAGTTTTTACATATTCTAATGCTGTACTTGAGAAAGGAGATGACATGTACAGACTTAAAGGGTTTATCAAACCGTGTCTCCACAAAGGGAATGAGTAACAAGACCACATAGAATCGGAAGTGCAAGTATCCTGTCATACCCATCTTCCAGAATTGGAGAGAGCAGGACTAGATAGAAGAATCCCAGATCTTGACATTACAGATCTGGGCAACCTAGATGCTTGAAGCAAAAAATCCATTTGCAATTGCACTTGAGGCTGCATAGAGAAGAGATTGCATTTTGTAAGGGAATAAGATATGAATCAATGGCTGACCTCTGTTTTTTCACCCTGCTGACAAGTTACTTACTGGTTTTGTCGCCCCATTTGAAAATGAACAAAACCAGTGTATTCATGCAGAGACATAAAAAAAACAAATGCTGTGACTTTGTGACCAAGGGAGTGGGTCCTTCTGTGTGCTGTAAGGAGGAACAAACTCTCCAAGTATTAAAATCAATGCTGCCATGCTCAGAAGTCAAACAGCCTTTTGTGGTGTCAGAAGGCTGAAAGTGACTAGCAATTTAAGGTCAGGAAAATCTCTGAATTGTATTTATTCAGTTTATGGGTATAGCTGAGGACCTGGTTTGACTTCAGATGTGGATTTGTTAGAGCCTTAGCTGTGTTCACAGTACAAATTATTAGAGCAAACAGAGAACTACGGAAGTGAAGCAAACTGGATGCTTAAAGATTATTTAAAATTTTCTATTAAAAATATTATAGTGGTGACACAAATCAGACAATTACAGTCAGAAACGCATGTATGTGATTTTTTCTGGACGATCTGCTGCTGTTTTATTTGAAGCCCTCTAAGACATTCTGAATGGCATGACCTTGAATGCCCATGGGATTTGAGTCTGCTAAAGAAAAAACTCTTGGGAAGGATAAGGGATAGAAAAGCATCATTCCTAATAAAAACTAACTGCAGTATTTCAATGATGTCCCTTTAAAAGTCTAAATATCATTGCACGTCATCCTTTCAAGTTTTCAGTGGAATTACAGCAGCTAGCTTTTTGATTTCTGATGTCTCTTGCTTGTTAATCTGGCCCCATGTGGATTTATTGTACAAATCTATTTGGCGGCTGAAAATTGCCCTTTGATGAAGCTCCTAGTCTAATCATGAACTCCTCAGGCATGGAAAATGGGAATGGGGAGGTGGCAAAAGCACAGGCTAAAAGAGCCGTGTTTGTCTTTCACTCTGCATGGATTTTAGAAGCATCTAAATTTCAAAGTCTTTCACACACAGGATTTTCAGCAAAGATTGATTTTGCTTCTCTTAGGATCATAACATTTGCTGTGCAGGATCAGTCCATTGGTCCATATAATCAGGTATCCTGCCTCATACAGAGACTGGTTCCTCACGGCTCAGAACAAAACCAGTCTGTAATGCATCTGATTCAATTACACTAAGACGTGGAAAGGAAATAATCCTGGCAGCCTGGCCTGCCTCTCCTCTGCTTCATACGTTGCAGCATGAGGCCTGATTATTGTGATCACAACCTTGAAATATGAGTTACATTCTGTGTGAGTAATTATGGCACTTCTTCATCCCCTTTCATAATCTTTTCTCGGACAGGGCTTCCTGCAGCAGTGAATTCCACTAGTTAACACCTATAATGTGTGTATGCTGTCCACCATTAAATGTAAGCTTTATATTGAAATCTGAACTCTTTTTTTTTTTCTCTGTTCTGTCCCTTTGCTGCAGTAGTTCCCAGTCTGTTTTGTCTGTCAGCTCTCTACCCCTGTTCACTGCCATCCTTCTGCCTCTGTTATTTGCTCCCAGGCCCCCGGGTCTGGTCTCCTCTGAAATGAAGTTAGATAGCTTATTCAGTCTCTCCAGTCTCAAAATGTGCAGATACAGCATGGTTCCAGCCAGCTTTGGTTGCTTTCTTTGTTTTGTTTCCAATCCTGATTTATTTTTTCACATGTGCTAAACTCTTGTACTAGTTATGTTATCTCTCCTCTTTTTCTACCACAAAACTTGTTTCGAATTACCCAGTATACCAGGACTGAGTGTTATTCCTCTGCCTTGAATGTACTAAATTCCTTCCTCACTGACAGGGTACTGATATTTCTTTTTACTGAAATCATTATGTGTACCCTTGCCTGGTACTCTAAGCATCACAAATAACACATGAATGTCTGCGAGTGTGCCATGCCGGTGGGTTTGTCCTTGAATAGGGTCAGGTTTTCCATCTGGATTAGGAGGGTGAGCCCACAATCACACGAGCCCACAACCTGAAGAGTCTGTTTCTATCACAGCTCCTTGAGGACAATCGTAGTGTCCTTTCCGTGTAGCACAGCTCCACAGCCTCTCTCCCTTTCTATGGCTTCAGACACTGGAGAGAGGTGGCAGGGGATCCCAAATCAACAGAGCAGAGAGGCCAGAGTGCTGTGCTGCACATGTATGAGATATATGCACCTGCTGGCATGTGAAGCAGGACTCAGAAGCAGAAGTCTCAAGTCTGGATGGAAGGCTTAACAAATATTTCAGTGTCATAGTAGGAGCAAAGGGAACTAAGTTCTGCTCCTGTGTGCTGTGTCCAGATACAGCCTGTCCTGTAGGAGGGAAGGCTGCAGTTGCTGGGAAAAGGTATTGGGCACTGAAAACAGAATCTTAATAACAAAGTCATGAAGTTTTAATGGTTAGAAGGGGCCATTAGCTCTTCTAGTTTGACCTCTTATACATCACAAGCCTTTGGGCTTCACCAAAGCAGCTTTGTACAAAGCCTGATAAGTTGTGTTTGTGTAAATAGGTTTTGTACAAAAACATTTAGACTGGATCTGTGTGATTGGAAATCCATCTGGTCCCCTGGTATTTTGTTCCAGGGGTCAGTAACTGTTAAATATTATTGCCTTATTCTAATTTGAATTCATCTGCCTGCTGTTTTCAGCTCAATTCTTATTTTTCTCTGCTAGTTTAGAGAGACCTTTAGTAACTTGCCGTTTGTTCTCTTAAGGATACTTACAGAATGCAACCAAGTCACCTTTCAATCTTTTTTGATAATTAATTAAACAGACTGAATTCTTTAATAGTTTGTCTATATGAGAACATGCAGGAAAGCGCCTCTGAATTAGCTGAAGGTGCGAGTGGAAAGTCCTGTGCTAAACCACATTAAGCTACATGTCAACACTCTGAAGCAGAATTAAGGTGGCCTTAATTAAATTTGGCTTAACTCATTTCTAAAGTAAATTAAGCCAAACTGAATTGCAAACACTTTAATTCTGAATAACAGAGCAGAAATATGTGCTTGTGTATGTGATAAATTTGTACTTATAAAGTTAAGGGTATGCTTATGCTGGATGAACTCTGAGACAGAGAAGTTGATGTGCAGGAGAGTTTTGGACAGAATTTGGAATTTTATGGTTTATCATTAGGGTAAGACTCTATTGCATACTGCATATGGATGATAAAGAAAAACCCTGTGATGATCTGCTTTGGATGTGCTGTATTCTAATTTTTGTCCAAGGAAGAATTTTTTGATGCATGCACTGCCAGATGGTGGGAGATCTACAAGTAAAGATACGTGCTCTAGAAAGAGACATTTCAGCACAGCATGCAACCTGCGGGAATGCAGACATCAGAGATAATACAGAAATTATTTGCATGCATGCAATAAGTGGTGAAGGATCAGGCACAAGGAAGCTGAAGATAATAGAAATCAAAAAGATGTTGGTTACTCATAACCAAGGGAAGAAAGTGAGTTTGGAGATGTTCAGTGCTGATGTGTGATATTCTTCTCTCAGATATTCATTAAGACAGCTACTGCCATATAGAGAATTAGAAGGATATATTTGATGAATACCTTTTGGTGTAAAAGAAAAAAACCACTGAGATGCTTTTAACCAGGTAGTTGTCATAAGCGAGCCTAACTTAGGAAGAGTGGACAGAGGAGTAAGTATCATGTGACAGTGCATTGACTGCTTAGAGTAAATGAATAAGAAAGGCAAGTTTGGATGAGGCATGTTGGAAAAACTTGTCAGAGAAATACATGGAATGGTATATCAGAGTATTCTCCAAGGCTCTTGATGAAAAAGAAAGACAAAAATCTTGTTGATTTTGTCAGAGAGCTTTTTAAAACTGAAAATAAGGGAAGGAAGGAAGGAAAGATGGAAAGATAACCATTGATTGCATAACTGATGTGAAACAGAAGACCTTTTTTTGGAGAAGTGAGCCATGTTCCAACGGTCTTGGGGATCATATAGTTGACGGAACCCTTGTGCTTTGGAGGAAGAAAACTAGTCTTTCATGAAGCAAAACAAAATAATGAGGAAGAAGAGGTGAGAAAAAAAGCAAGCTCTATGAAAATAAATGCAGTTAAAACTCAAATAGCTTGTCATAAAGAAATTGAACCAGTGTGGGAAAAACTGCAGAAGGAATATATTTCTCAAATGTCTACAGACTGCTGCTAAGCATCTGAGTAATGAGCAATTGAAACATCTTGCTGATAAAGTATAATGTAATTGTTTGTACTGAAACCTGCTAGGAAAAGTACATTTTTTTGAATTTCATGATCTACAGATACTAATCTACCCCCTGCTTGGGAAGGACAGAAAGGGCAGTAAGCACGTGTGGCTGGGATGGGAGGAATGGCAGTTTGTTACATCTTCATTTACTGATAGTTCAGGTCTATGTATTTCAGGGATGGTGACAAAGTCTAGGAAGTGAGCCTGCTTGGCACACTGAATCAAAACAGAAAATGGGATAAGTTGCCTTATAGATATTTGTTTACATTTTGTGTACTGAATACATGTAGCTATGGACTTTGGTTTGGTTGAAAAAAATTGTGTGAGATATACCTGAGATTTCATGCACCAGCAATAAATACTGTTAAAGATTACAAACATTACAGATTATTTTCTAACACAAAGGATGTTGTATCTAGTGTAACTCATTTTTGGACTGCATTATAACAGAAAAGGATGAATTAATCCTTGGTGTGGGAGTTTGTGGTTACCTAGACACCAGTGATCATGACCCAATTACATTTAATATGGGCGGAAGACAGTGCTCCTATTAACATGTGTTCATGTATATTTTTTTTTCCTTAATAAGGGCTGATTTTCCAGAGCAGAGGAGATATAAGTAAAGCAGACCACAAGAGAGGAAAAAAATATGCAGAAGTATTATGACTAAAAATTTGAGTCTTTCATCGAGAATTGAGAATGTATTTGGTTAAAACCAATCCTGGTTTAGTAGCAAAGAGAAGGCAATAATTAGAGTGTAGAGGACAGTGCATCATAATATTGATGACAAATCTACATGATTGATTATAGTAAGACAGATTTCTGTTATTTCAATCTCAGTTTCTTGTTTGTTAGCACTAATTGTTTACTAGTATTTTGGAACGTAATGAGTAAACAACAGTAGAGGTCATTTTCCCAAATGTGGCTGATGAAAATAATCTTCTGAGGGATAATAGCATAGATTTATTATCTCTCAACAAAGAAAACGGGGAAAATAAATACCAGCCAATGTAATGCAGGAAATGGATATAAGAAGCTAAAAAGTAAAAATTCTTGGCAGTCAGTACTAAGAACAGTAAGAAAGCATTTGGTACCATGACTAGAAAATAAGCTCTAGAACACTACTATAGGCATTATTGCATGGATCACATTGTTAAATATATTTGCTGAAATAGTACCTTTAATTTGTTAAAGGTGTTTCTTTTTCCATCCATAATGTTAGTCTTTCCAAAGATTACGGTATGTTGTAGTCTGGGCATTCTTAATAACTATGATGCTAAACACTGATTATCATTCCCTTTATCACTTCTTCCTCGAGGATTTCTTAGGTCAGAGGCAACACACTGTTCCATTTCAGGGACCGTTGTATCTGCCATGGATTGGCATCTGTAAGATATTATTCAGTTTGTTCCCTCTGCCCCAGAAATGGGAAATCTTCCACTCAGTTGGCTGCTTAGTCCTATCAACTCTTTTTGCTTTAGGGGTCAGATTTAAAGATACTGAAGTCTTACTAGGCTGATACTGTTACTTACATTCATCTCCAAATATGGTTTACCTCATTTTCTGTTGTCATCATCATCATCACCATAGTCAGTGCTTTCTCAGCAGCTTTCACCTCAGAACAGAAAAATACAAACATATAGTTGTGGAAAGCAGGTGTTTGAAACTTTCTGATATTTCAGTTACTGTCCCCATTTTGCACTAGGGTGAAAACACAACCTTTTATAGTAACTTGTACAAACTGGAAACAACTGATCCTTAGAATAGATCATTACTCTTGTTTAGGCTGAAAAAAACTCAGATGCCAGTCTGCGTGATTCGAAGCAAGGACTTAGTCCACCAGATGGTTCTTTGTTGAACTTGTCCCTGTTTCTCATGTAAGAGTCGTTACGTTTTGTGTAAATAATGAGATATTCCTTGAGCCGGAAAGAGACTAATTCTATAACTCAGCGGCAACAGTGGTCACCTAAGATGGAACAGACCTGATCTAAACCACTGCTCCAATTAATATTTAGTTGTTCATAGAGAAGAGAAGACCTCAACTGGAAAAGCTGTCTTTCTTGTGGGGTCTGATCAGAAGTGTCACACCAGAGCTGAGCAGCTCTTCCTGAGAAAAGTCACCTTTAAGATGTTATACTCCCACAAAGAAGTTTTGTCTTAGATTAAAAAAAACACAAAATTTTTCTCGAAACATTTCTAACCAAATCTCTTGCTGTGTCCCACTTCTTAGGTTTTGGAATAAAGCAGAAAGTTTCCCTTGGGCATGCTGGAAATAACGACTGAAATCCAAAAGAAAATTGTATCAGGCAGTCATACAAAGTAACAATGAGAAAGATGATTTTTAGTGAGTTTGGGGAAGATATTGCAAATGAGTTTGAGAAAGAATACAGCTATGTGCAACTGGGGCTACAAAAGCTCAGAAATTTTGTCCATTTTACAGGAGCTTATTCCTGCAGGACATCATTTATTTTATAAGATATAGCTTAAAATAGGTACGTGGATTTACTTTTGCTGCAGGATGAGCAGGGCAGTTTGCATTTTGGTGGGAGGTACTTTTTTTTCTGTAGTCATTCCTTCAAAGCTGTTGGTCAGAAAATTGCAGGTGCAGAGACTTGTTCTGACTTGGAGGGGAAGCTGGTAGTTTATAAAATGATTTTCTCTTGCAAGATAATTGAAAATTGGGTGAGAAGAACATTTGATTTGAAATGCTAACTCTACACGAGAACATGGAGGAGGAATCTAGCACTTCCGAAGGTATTTACTTTGACACTCCCTTTTCCCATTATCTTGTACCTTCATTTCCATTTCTATTGCCTTCCTCATATTATTCTTCCTAGCCTTGAAAATAATAGGCTTGGATCTGGCTGTTGTCTGAGCTAGGGAGAAGGGCTGTATGACCATGTCATGATGTCCCAGAGTGTATATGCCTCACTGGTTGGTAATGATGGGAAAGAAGAGAGACAACCCTATAACGCAACACTAACGAGCCTGAATAACTTGCTGCCTTGCTCACAACCTTCAGGTGTCCTGCACCCAGGTGGACAGGTCCCTGAAGTCAACACTGTAACAGATGCTGCTAGAAGGAACCCGTCCACCAAAGATTAAACAATGAGTGTGCTACGTGGTGGCTCCTATGGAATTTGAAGTAGGCAGCTGGACACCAATTTTGCAATGACTTTTTAAGAGCAGCCCTTTTGTCTTTTCTAGTGAGGGAGAACGAAATAAATGGAATCTGAAAGCAGAACTCAAGCTTGCTCTGAAAGAGTGACAGAAAGGTCACTTTTCTGATCCAGCCATTATGTCTAGTTATTGGAAAGGCTTCTAGGGGTCAAAGTGTTGAAGCTTTTTCTGGGTCAAGCACAACCCCAATAACCCCCACATACACCAAAATGGCTTGAGTTTCATATCTGGTCGATTAGCTCTAGGTAAATGTGTTGCACAGTTTGGATACTTGTAGCTAGCCACCAAAACTGCTTTTATGGTTTCACACATTCAGTGCTCACAGATACTCACCAGATCCTTTGATTTGTGTACTCTGTAGTATGATTTGTACTTGGGCTGGTATTAAATGTCAGCTTTGAAAATGGGCCTTGTCATGACTAATGGAAAATTCACTCCTGTGGTTAATTTAATGAGATAGATTGGCAGACATCATACATTTATTAAACAACCATAATTATATTTATATTAATGCCGGTCTCTGCCCGGGAGAGATTCAGGCCTGCCATAATAGGATTTGTTCATAATGCAGGAGCGAGATCTCTGAATATAGATACAGGGAGAAACTCAAGATTGTAAGAATGGGCTCAGTTTTGAGGAGCTCTGGGATGTTCAGATGCTGGGTGTGCAGGTGGGGCTGTGACAAAGATACATGACTAGAGCTCCTCTCTGACTTTGGGAATACCAACAGCTTTTTGGTTATTCTGGATGCTGCAAAGTTCATTGAAATTCATTGGCAGAGGTATTGATCACTCTCAGGTGCACTACATTTGCATGCTCATTCACTTTAAAAGGTCAGCAAAGCACCCTGACTATTTTAAGAGCTGCCTGCTGTACCTGAAGTGTATTTAGTTTCATGCTGTCTCCTCTGTGGGGTATGATATTAAGTAGTTTTGGTGTGATTCTGATCACATAGCACATCTTTATGTGGACAAGATCATTGCTCAGGCTTTGGAAACAGATAAGAGATTGTTTCTGAATCTTCCTATATACAATTATGTTATTTCAGGAAAATTAACCATAGTTATTTTCCTGTTCTGTCTGGTTGCAGTGATGTCCTGGGAATAAAGCAGAAGGTTTCTGGGACAGTGGCAGCTCTGCTCAGTTGGTTGCTGGAGTCAAGAACAGCCTCCCTGGATTCAGCAGCGTCTGCCTGCTTCTTATGCTGACACAGTGCCTGTGTCTCCTCCTCTGCATACTGATGTCATGTGTCTTTAGTCTGCTTGTCTGTCACTGTAAACAGGGGACAACAAAGTTGACAGTGTTGGATTGAGGGGCTGTAAGTGATTATTGATTCCCAGCTTTCTTGCATTCTTAGAGAGGGGGGTCAGGAAGGGTGTGTGTTTGAGTACACATGTGAACATGCAAGTCTGTAATGGCAGTTAGCGTCGGTGAGTAACAGGTTGGATATAATTACACTTTTTCCAGATTTGTATGTGCTGTAGCTAGCTGTGTGCTTGTATGCACACTAGAGGATGCGTTTGTACATTATGCTTGGAAGTTCTGCAGGAGGGCTCGTGTATGTGTGAGTGTGTATTTATCTCTGTTTACAGACAGAACACAAAATGTATGTAATTGGCATCAGTATTTACTACTTGAAATGTATAAGGTGTCTATCTTGTGTGTACACATGTATAGCACGTGGGGATACTTGTGCAGCTAAAATGATGATGGACTGTGTGTATTCTGCTGTCGTGTGATGCTGTCACAGTTACTCATGCTGGTAGGGCGGGGAGAAGGCAGAGATGCATAACCCTCAGTCTTCCTGCT
>NW_010143181.1:16660-17853 GCF_000699245.1 Pterocles gutturalis
TAGCATGTGTGGGAGTCTGTAGTCTCCCATGAACGGGAAAGAGAGCTTATTTTGAAATAAAGGCTGAAAAGAAAATGCACACAGCAATGATGGAGTTCAGGTTTCATTAGCTTCTGATATCTCTGTTCACAGGAAAAATTCACATTTCCTTGGTGACCTTTTAGTAAATGCAAAGCAAGGGAGGAAATCTGTCTTTCAGTTCCTTTACATTTGTAACTAGTTAGAGCAGAGGTGTGCAGTGTGGTGGATAGGACTGCAATGAAGCCTGTTGAAGGACAGCACACTCTTGATGCTGGCATTTGTGCGTGTGCTGCTGACTGTCCTGTTGGCTACCACGTGCAGAGGAGATGGATGCCTTCTCACGCCCTGCAGTCCTGTTCAGTTACACCTTCTTGACGTGGGGAATGCCAAGGGTGGTGGAAAGCAAAACAGCACGGGCAATGCCTGTCAGAACTGTTTCTTTAAGCTGCTGTTACCTGCTGCATTGCAGAGTAAGGGGAAAGGGCTCGTCCCTTGTAAAGTTTTCTCCTTATGGTTCATCCAGTGTTTACAAAAAGGTTGAAAGGAACACACTCAACTCTTATTGCCTTTCTTTAGGGTCTTCTACAGCACTTTAGAAATGTCTTTCTCAGCATAAAAATTTTGGGAATTAAAACAACATGGATGGATTTGGTGGCAGAGGAGGACAAGACAAAGCAAGACCGTTCAACTAGATATGTGGAGCCAGATCCCATTTGAGTATCCTCCACCTGTTGATTCAGAGACGCTCAGTACCTCACAGACATGTACACGGTGACTTGTTCATGCCTTTGATACCAGTTACAAAGGCAGACACTTGGTATCAGGGTATTCAGCTAACATTTTAGTGTCTGCTGTTGACTGGTATAGAATGAATGATATCTTCTGTGAGTTTATTGCTAGAAAGGAGGAGAAATCTTATCAGTATTTTCTATGTCTCTGGAATAATCTTTTGTGATGCTCTCTGGGAGAGAAAAAGCTCAGGTAGATTTATGAATCCTTGTGAAAAGGTTCTTAAAACAGGGACAGCCTGAAGAGAGATCAAATACATTGCAGTACAGATTTGGCTTATTATCTGCTCATACATCGCAAGAACGAGAAACCTGTGGCTCTTCTAAGCCTGCTCAGAATACATAAGTACAGTCCAGATGGCATTTAAGGTCAGACTGGCATTC
>NW_010143181.1:17884-33983 GCF_000699245.1 Pterocles gutturalis
ACTGGTTGAAAATAGGGAGGGTAAGATTTTGAAGAGGCTTATTTCATGAACATTGAATAACAGATATTTCAATCCCCAAGGTGCTTCATTAAGTATCCTACTCTTTCTAGTCAATTGCACTGATTTCACTTGAGAGTGTACAGCTATGATAAACTGAATTAAACGTGAGGTCTCATAACTCTTCATCCAGAATCTAAACCTTAAAGAGCTTCCAAAAAGGCAGAATCAGTAATTGAAGGCCTTATCTTTGAGACAGCCAGAATGCTCCCAAGACAGCCAGAAGTGTTTTACCCGTAATATTTCTGTGTCAATGCTACACAGGCTTGGCATAACCCCAAAGTGTATCTCACTTATGTATATGTACGTGTATTTAAAAGGAAAAGGGAAAAAAGGAAAAAGCCAAAGCCTTAAGGTCTTTCTTCCCTGCATGACACATCGCAGTTCTGTGTGCAAGAGCACAAAATTACTTGTTATATATAGAGAACTTGGTCTATAAGATTGTATAGAACTTGCTTCCCATGTGGAGAGAAAAGAAGCAGTATCATACATGGAGAGGATAATTCCACTTATAACTCGCGTATCCTGCCTCTGCAAGCTTCTGTTTGCCTGTGAGTGAATGTTTTGCCTCTGTGAGTGGATGTGTCCACAGCCCTTACAGACCTGGCAGGAGAACCTGTAGGGACTGGATTCAGACTTTGTCTTTACTGATTGCACATAATCCATAGTGGGCTTTGGATACAGAAGAGAGGCTGCAGAGTTGGACTGAAAAAAGGGGAGGAGATGTTCAATCACAGGTGGATTTGAATGTTTTCAGTGATTTGAATATTTATATTTCTATGCCTTGGCTTAAGAGTGACACCAGACTAAGGGGTTTTGGAGTGGCTTTGGGGGAAATGCAGGAGGAAATTCATAAGTGGTGGAGCTGGGCCTGCTGAAGGTGGGATCTGTTGCATTTTCCAGTCTGCAACTCGAATGTCAGGGACTGCAGGGAGGAGAAGTGTGAGCAAGGCAGGGTTAGTGTCACCGAGTCACAGAATGCACAGCACAGTTTTATGGATATGCATGACTACAACCTGCATAATCTATCGCTTGCTGACAATTGTACTATGTTCACATATAAAGAAGTGAAAAAACTCAGGGTATATTTTTCCCAAATCATTTTCCAATCATTTTTGATTTTCATTAGGAGTCTGGAGGAGTCTCGGTAATAGTACTGCTCAGCTTGACTCTGTGTAAAAGGGCTTAATTTTTATGTTTCCATTTAGTCATTTTTATTGTGTTGTTTCCCAGTCAGTTGATGAATAAATCTCTGTTACATTGAAACAAATGCCTGGGAAATAGAAAAACAGTTCTGTGTATTTATTGGGGGTGGCAGGTATTGATGGGCGTAATTAATTCACTTGCAAAGGACCAAGATCTGCATTCTTCTGTTTTCCTGTTCTAACTCTACTTACTAGAAATTATTAGCATGGTGTTATTAAATGCATGAAGGCTGTGTGCACAGTTTAAAAGAGAAACATATGAATCTGTGTTTCGATTTAGCTGAAGTTAAAATGTTTATTTGTTCTAGAAAGTTTTTGACCAAATTCAAATATGATGATTGAGAGGTGATATGTGTTAGTTATTTATAGACAGGAAAAGTATGGGGATGGGCAGCTCATCTGCCTGAGGGAAGGACTTAGTCTCAAGAGAAAGGGGAAAAGAGGGGGCACAACTGAAGATCCGACTGCTGTCCTGCTCTCAGCAGCTATCTGTCATTTTGTCTGAGTGAGTTTCGTGTATTGCTCTTGTTTTATTACAAAAAAGATACACTTTTTTTAAAAAAAAACAAACTCTTTTATTTGATTTTGGGATAGGGTATTTTTGAAAATTAATATTTATTTTTTGTTAGTCTCTGATTTAAAAAAAAAAAAAAGTATGGCAGAATTCCAGATTAATAGCTTTAAACAATTTTATTCCTAGCAGTGAGAGGCGAAGTGTGAGAGGTAAAGAGTTGTGGGCTCTCTCCCTAGCTCTGCCGATGCCCTTGACGCGGTGTCTTTGCGTAGGTCACTCCTCCTCTGATTCAGCATCCCTGCTTGCAGTACTGCTTTCTTATTTTCCAGAGGGTATCCTGCGTTTAATTGAGGGGATGTATCTAAACGGCTTTAGCATGCAAGCCAAAAGCCACCAGGGACAAAGCCTTTACTAGGGCAAGAATAGAAGTCAAGCCCTTGTTGACATTGTTGTCTTGATTAATTAATATACTAATATCTATAACTCCTCTTCAGCAAACTCCTCTTTGGCTTCAACCCTTGTTTTGTTCATTTTTCTGTGACTTATGTCTGAGAGAACTAACGGAAAGACCTAGGTGGAAAATACTGCTGCTCACCTCATTCCCTCCCCTCCACCCGCCCTATGCCTTGTTCCCCCCTTGGCATCCTTTGCCTTTGCTTGTCTGAGGGCTTTGCAGAAAAGTCCCCTGGCCAGTTAAATGACCCTTCACTGGATATCAAAACAGACTTATCCCTCGATTAGGGATTTGAGGAGTGATATCTGATTACTGGAATTGCTAGGAAAACAGTGTGTGGATTGACTGAAGGGGAGAGTTACGTTTTATAGTATTTTACTGTGTTGTTTTTTCAGTGGGAAAGTGCAGGACCCGTGACAGATGTTAGGGAGTCTTTGTTCCCTTGGTGAAGCCCACTGAAGGGCTGGGTAGCCATCCATGACTGCAGAGAGGAGATGCTCATAGTCTGGATTCTGTGACCAATATAGCCCTGGGGCTCAGTGTTTCAGGACAGTCACATCTGAACACAAAGACTGTCCAGGTTCCCTGAGGGATCACTACCAACATCAGAAGACGCAGCAGGGCTTGGAGAGGAGCAGAAGGCAGAATGAGAGAATACGTGTGGTGAAGAGCAGTGAACTGAACCGTACTTGGATGTGCAAGAAGGGAATATTCCCTCCAGGTTGCTACCCAGTTGGAAATCAAAGAAATGAAGAAAATCTCTCCTTGTCTCCTCTTCAGCTCTAAGTCCTGCTTTGTTGTACTTTCCATTCCTTTGCGATTACATCCGTGTCTCGGTCAGGTATTGTTTTCTGCTTGAGTTGGAAACATTCCCTAAAGCTGTTCTGAGTGTGCAATACTCTTGTTCTCTTTCCCAGGCCAATTTCAGGCTGAATTTTGGCAGATCACACAAGTACAGAATGTTTACTGTCCTGTCCTACATCATCATTTTCCTATATAATTTATTTTTACTTTGACAGATTTTTAACAGTGTCAGTCTAATATGCATCAGAGGTTGAAATGTATTACCATAGTGCGGTGTACTGTGGGTAATCCCATGCAAATTGTTCTGTGAAGAGTCATGTTAAATTATGTTCTTGCAAAAAACCAAAGAGCAAAACAAAAGGCTTTTTTAAAAAAAAAAAAAACAAACCAGTTAGTTCTTTGAATTTCAGAGCAGCTGCCAGAAGCACAGGTTGAAGCCAGTTGTTTGACATTCAGCACCACGTGCAGTGATGCTCCTCCTCACAGGACACTGCTAAGAGGATGGAGTTGTGCACTGCAGTGGGTTTCCTGTGTCTCTGATGTTTAGTTTTAAAACATTGCTGGCTTGTCAAAGGAAAAATCTGAGTGAATGCTGGAGTGGCACAGCAAAGAGAAATGTCTCTTGCCGCTTTTTCCAGCTCCATTGTACAAACATCTACAGGAAACATCAGTTTCTATTAACTTAAAGGGCATCAGATGCCTCTTGGAAGTGGCAGATCTGATCATATGTAGTGTTTTTTATCTTTCTCTTCTTTTGTTCTCTGTTGCCAAGGTCATTTGCTAGGAAACTGTCTGCTTTGTTCCTCTGAAAATCCGTATACTTCCCCAAACTGAAACAGTAATCCTCCTTTTGGACAGCACACGTGATTGTAGTAGAAAAGATTGCAGTGTCATAAACAGAGGATTATCATTTTTTGGTGGAAATCATAAAAGCAGGTTGAAAAGGACTCCTGAGAAAAAAGGAGCTTGTTCTTATGCAAATTTTGTCAGGTACTACAGCTGCAAGATGAGAAATTCTGAAAGCCTGTAATCTGGAGTCAGCATCTTCTCTGCTGATAAAGGTTCACCTGCTTTGCTGTGAGTGGTCAGTAAGTTTTCAAAGATGTGGAGAGTCGTAGTTTATTTTTACGAGGCTTGTATGCTTCTCAGCTGATGCTTTAGGAGGTGAAGCATTTATCAGCTGCTGTGCATTTGCTTTCTGCTAGTCCCCGTCTCCAAAAAAGCCAATGTGGAAATATTCACAGCAGAGCAAGGGGAAACGTAAGCTGCTTTTGTGTGAGTCACATCAGTTATCCCACTTGCTAGAGACAGCTGCCTCCCCCTCACCCGAGCTCTGTCTCTCTGATCTTGTCTCCCTTTCTTCAGTCTGTTCCTTAAAGTCTTCAAAGACCTGATTTCTTTTTCTCTTTCTCTCCAAAAGCACAGTAAGTGGAGATGTTAAACTGAGCCTGTGCTGGTGGGATTACATAGTGGAAAAGGCTTATAGGTGGTTTGCAAAAGTTTGCATCCAACTGTCAAGTCTAACTGGTATTCCTCCTTGGTAAATAAATCCAAATATCTAAGGTCATCTGCATGTGCAGTTCCTCGTGGACAAGTGCCACAGCTTCATCTCTCCTGTAATAAAGCAGAAGGTTCAGTTTTCATTTCCATTTTTGTTTTCCTTTTAATAATCATTTTTTCCAGCCAAAATTAAGGTAAAAATATCTATCAGCTGTCTTAGTGGCTGTCAGTTTACTCTGTAACACTGGACATGTGAGCTGGTGATAAAATGAGCCTTTGGACTCTGCAGACCTGCAAACTCTGATTGGCAGTTGATGGCAGTTGTTTCACCTCAAAGAACTTTCCTGAGGTTTGATTTCTGACTGTGGAGTCCAGGTCACAGGATGTTCCTCCTCACCCAGCCTCTTAATGAAATGATCGAAATGATCCGTGACTTGCCCTTGGGCCGCCTGGTAAAGTCTCCCTTTGACCTAGCTTTCCCATGTATTCTTTAACTCTTTATATGGCATTATTGTATTACACTTTCATTATATGAACCTGTATTAAATCAGAGAAGGCATCAAAGAGGGTCCTGTGGTACTTTTGCCTGAATTACCCTCGGTGTTATCAGCCATTCTCTAGGTGGCTACTACAGAGTATTCAAAAGAAAGGGAAAAAAGAAGCAGTTAGATTTTCACCGTTACTGCCCATTTTTCTGTTAAATGTGACAAGCAGCAAGACGGATGCTGTGTCACAATGGTTATGCTGACACCTGTAAGAAAACAGCCAACAAGCTCCTTGCTTGTACTCCCATCTTTCAGCTTCAAAGGCAGCAGTTACCAGGCTGGCAGAAGCCCTCTCCTGTGCAGTGTCTCTTTCCTTTCTGATCTGAGCTGGACATAGATGGGTTTTGTGCTTTCCCATGTGCCTTTGGCTTGGAAAAAATCAATGACTCCTTTGTTGTTTCAGAAGTGCTAATACAATAAATTGTAGAATCCTAGTTGCTTCCTGTCACTGATCCGGAGGTTGCAGGGAGTGATAGGTGGGGAGGCCAGCTTTGATGGTGTTTTCTGAAGATGACCAAAGAGAATTTGTGATATGAAAAAAAACAGAGATTAGCCTAGGGGGAGTAATTTATAATTTAGGAAAAAAGTATCAGGTAGCTCTTGAGTTGTATCAGCATAAAAGGATGGACATACAGTGCATGAAAGGTTGGAGTAATGAAAATCGAAACGGGAGAGGAAGGTGCAGAACTACAGATGGCTCTGTGTCCTTACCTCTCACCTGTGGATCTCTGTGTGACGACCTATTTAAAGTAAGTTTTATGGAGACTAACACACAGAGAGTCTCAGTATAATCTCTTCTGAACATGTGCACATAATTATTCCACCATGGAAGCTGGCATGTGACACGTGATATGGTCTGGGCAGGAAAACCATCAGCAGGTGGAAGCTCTGCTCTGGGGCCATTGGCAGAAGATCTTGGAGGAAATGAATGATTTTGTGGAGAGCAGGGTTAGATCTGGAAAAAAGGAAGTACGCTTCAAGGCTTGATCAAAAGGCTGTGGAAGAAAATATGGGACCCTCAGGACTGGAATAATAAGAGATTATGTAGGCTGAGATTTGGATGCATTCTGGAGCTATTTGTGCTGCCCTGGAGCCACAAGTACATTGGCAGAGCTGGTAGGCAGCCAGGATGGGAACAGAGTGGGATGCTGTGGGACCATGCTGCCTGGTTTATACATGAAGACAATGCTTGCGGGTTGCCTGCTGTGTTATTTTATGTTTGGCTAAGGTTGTAACTCACTGAATCAGATGAAGCCCAGGTTTTGTTCCTGAAGGAGTTGTAAGGAAACTAAGGAACAGAGGCCTTGAACTACCAAAAAAAAAAAAAAATCATTAAAAATGGCCAGCTGCTGAGATAAGAGACTGTCTAAAACATATTTAACAATTATGATTTCTTATGTTGAAAGACTTACTCCATGGCAGGAGAGAACCACCAATAACAGAACTATGAGCACAGGAGAGTATCACTGGGATGAGGAAACACAATAAGAGTGGTAACCCTGCCTTGATAATATGGTGAATTTTTTTAGGAAGAGGTGTGAGGATTGGAGGATGAAGGAAAAATGGAATACAAAGTTTTGTACAAAGCTTTTGAGGGTGAACCAAGACTAATCTTCGTGCAGATTGTGTTGCTGGGAATCTCAGATGAGTCAAAGCTGATAAAAAGAGAATATCCTGCAAGAAAAAGGCATGGAAAAATTTTGTGAGTTACAGAGTGAGACACGAAAGGACTGTTTGTGTAGTCAAAACCTAGTTAAAAGGCTGGAAAAAGTAAGTAGGCTACACAATGCATCCTTGGGCTGGAAAGAAATTGATAGTAAGTTGACTCCAACTGCTCTGTGAATTGGTGCTGGTCAATATTTATAATTTTAATGACTGGAAGAAAAGGAAAGCAGTAAGATAATAAGATTTACTGTTTGTAGCTGATACAAATTATATAGTAGAAAGAAGGATTGAAAGATTGTGGGTGCTGGAGTGGAAGATGAAACATAGGCAGTGGCAGGGTAAAGCATGTTTGAAGGAATAGTTTAAAGCATTCAGACACACGGTTGGGTCTGAATTAGCTCTAACCATTCAGAAAAACATAAGTAGCTATTACAAAGACAGCTTGATAAAGATGTCTGTGCTATATGCAGCAGCAGCAATAAAGAAAAGAAATGAATAAGATGCCTGCATGTGTGAAGAAAGAAGTAGACTTGGAAGATGTTTTAATATCCCCGTAGATGTGAATGGTAATGCCTCCTGCGGAGTGCTGTGTTTGTTATGGGTCATTTCTTTTGTAAGAGACAAAGCAGTGATAAAGAGGGGCTAGAGAGAGTGCATGAAAGTGTTTAGTGGCCTGGAAGGCAGCTTCAATACAGGGAAAACATTAGGGATACTAGAGCTATTGAGTTATAATGGGAAGGAATAAAGTGTTACAGTGCAGAGTGCAGCAATGTGCAGACTGAGCACGGTGCTGGGGAGAGGCTTTGCAGTGGTACAGGTGTTTGGTGGGAGCGTAGCAGGATGCAGGCTTGCTATCCTGTTGGATTCTCCTCTACACAACATTGCTGCCAGGCCAAGACATGGTTCACTGGTCTACCAATCTCCATAATGCACTGGCGTGGGAGCAGAGCCACGGCGATAACGTGGGGCAGAGTGTTATCAAGTTGAAGCAATGGGGCAATGTCTGGGTCATGCTGTGTTGGCTTCTCACTAAATCTACTCTCGTGATTCAACCTGTGTGTTGGTGCAACAGTAAGAGGTACCATGATCCTGGGGTCTCATTTTGGATGGGGGAGAAAAACCTACTGGCTTTGATGTGTCATTTTGGTCAATATAGATTTTCATTACCTCTGTGATGGGAAGAATAGCACGTATTTTATTGGGATGAGAGGGAAAGGCTGTAAGGTTTTCTCCATTGCAGTTCATAGCACAGTGCATTTTAAGATACAAACTACTTTGTAAGTTCCCTATATTGTTGCTTTAAATACTTTAAAGCCACCCAGAAAAATAAGGTGTTGTGTAATACAAGGATATGAAACCATTTCATGATATTAAGATGCAACAATTGAAATTTTATGTAGCACATAATTAACCTGGGGATCCCTATAGTGGATGGTTTATGAAGACAAATACCTTCCTGAGAATTTTTAAGACAGTTTAGACACTCTATGAGTAGTGTCTCTATTTACATTAGCCAGAATAAAGGTATAAGTATTGTAAATCCTTTTGTTCCAAGCCATGTGGTGATCACCAGCCAGGACTAGAAAAATATTTTACTCGGTGAAATATGGCCAAACTGAGTAAACTCATAGCTGAAAATAAGGCTTGGGTGGGCCAAGAGTCTGGTCACTTTTCTATACAGTGAAGTAATTTATACAGGCAAACTTTTAAGTGGAAGTAGAAAGAGAGGAAAAGTGATCCAGGGATTAGGCTGCCAATTTAAGGCTTGCAAAATTTCAGTTTCTTGTTTTCTCAGACTGCTTTTAAGAGCTAATTCATTTGTCACAGATTCTCAGACATGCTTAGAGCCCCACCTCATGCTTAATCTTCAGATACCTCTGGCTATAGCCTGTCTGTGACTTGTTCCAGGTTCCCCAGTGTTCAGATAGCAGAAAAGGTATGTATGTGAGAAAAAGTCATGGAGAGACTACTGATTAATTTTTAAGGCACTGTCAGATGGGGTGATACCAGTTAACCTGTTATAAATACTGGGAGCATGGGGAAGAAAGGTGTTTTCTTTAGTAAAGCACTTGATTGTTGACAGTGTAAGGTAACCACTTTCCTCGCATTGCCCCAGAATCCCAATGTGACTTTGAACTGTTCCCTAATTCTGTTCCCTGTCTGCCAACTAGGAGGCTTAGATATCCTGGAGCAGCATTCATTTTCCTTTAGGAATTAGTGTGTTGGGTCTTTTTTTTTCTTTTTTTTTTTCTTTTTTTTTTTTGTTTAGTTGGGTTTGCATGTGGTTTATTGTTTGTTTTAATTTAAAAAAGAACATTGACCACTTTTTTTTTAGCTCTACTGTCAAAAGTTTGCCCTCTGGACTATTGTTTCCAAGAGCGCACTCTTCATCATCAGATGGTGCAGGCAGGCTTCTCCTCCCCGGAACTGTCTGCAGTCTTTAGATCAGAACTTGAGACACTCCTGACCCTATCACTGTGAGACAATGCAGACTCCTCCAAAGTGCTCAGTTCTGTCCTGGCATACCATTCACTCAGCCTCTTCAGCTCTGTTTGAAAAGAGACTGTGGGATGAGGTGAAAGATTGCTCAGTGTCTGCAAAGAGAGGGATAATCTGTTGATGCTAGTCCAGGTCCATTCAAAGCCTAAAAATAGGTCCTTAGCATGTCACACAGTAATGAATGACACAGAAAACCAATGTGCTACTACTCAACTTTATTGGAAAGCAAGAACTCTGCAAAGAATAGCATCTTCCTATATGGTTTGTCTGCGTACAGGAAAGTATCCTCATTTCTCTTTCTCTTTTTGTTCATTTTTTGTTCCAGACATAACCACCCTTCACAATTATGGCCCACATCAGAAAAAAAAAAAAAAAAAAAAGCATTGTCTGTCTCTGTGCTATTCAAGAAGCAGTCTGGTAAAGCTGAGCTTTCTGGTACCCTGCACCACCTTCAGTCTCGTACAGCAATTCAGAACAGATATAAGAGCATCCCATGGGTGTGGAAGCATTCCCTGTGCAACTGATACCTCTCTCTATGAGTGTGCAGTCTTTGGGGAGGTGGGAAGTTAAAACCACCCCCTGTCCCCATCATGGATAATTTGCAATTTGTTGGTATAAAACGTGAGATAGCAGTGTGTGGGATAGAGTGGCCAAGAAAAGTGGCCAGATGAGGTTGGCAAATGTTAATGCTAATGTAATTACTTTGGCTCTTCCAACACATGATGGGCTTGCTACAGGTTGAGGATAGAGTAATTCAGGGGAGCTGATTAAGGAAGGGGGAAAGGATGCTGAGAAAGGAGCAGAGGAGAAGATGAGAAGGGAGAAAAGGATGGGGAGAAAGGACAGGGAGACAGCTGCGGAAATACTGTGAGGGAAAGGTGTGAAGGTGGGAATGAGAGACAAATAGCAAGTCAGCACAGCAGAAAGGAGGAGGAAACCCTTCTCCACAGTAGACTTGGAGAATTCATAATCTAAATAATTGTTTTGCTGGAGAACTTGGTCACAAGATTTTCTGTTTCCTAAATGCCCAGTTCTCCTATGAGCAGGTTGTGCAGGACTCTTTCTTCAGCAAATCAGAGGGAGGAAGTATTTCACCTTCCCATTCACTCCATTCCTTAAACAGTATTGCCTGTAATATATCTATCCTTAACTAGGGAAGAGTCCATTTGAATGACTAAAACAACTACTTTGTTGTTCTGTACCCAAGAAGTTTTCTCAGCTGAGCTCAGGCAAAGTTAAAACAACAACTACTTTGTTGTTCTGTACCCGAGAAGTTTTCTCAGCTGAGCTCAGGCAAAGCACCAGCTGAGTTCAGCAAACGTTTGTGGGAGGATTCAAGGCAAGCTAGGCCTTGTTCCCTCACCATGTGGCCAGTGTACCAGATGTAATGAGGACAGGCGTTCAGAGCAAGGTACACCTCTCCACGGGTGAGAAGGGGGTAGAGGTTTCCATTAGCTTTCCTCTTATCATTCCTCTGTATCAGCATTCATTGACCTCAACAAAACCCTCCTTCTTTCTCATCCTTTTATCTCTCCCATCCTTTCATCTTCTGTCTCTAACTCCATCCCCTCTCATCTTTCTTTCTAGAAATTCTTCCCAGCCTATTTTATTCTTGCATCTTCAGCCTTTTCTGCTTGCTTAATCCTCTTGAAATCTTTTGGCCCAAATTCCCATCCCCTTCGCTTCATCTGTTTTGCATGCCACACCTGCTGCTTAGGGATCTCTGGGGCATGAGAAAACCTGGCTAATTCCCTGCTGTCCTAGTTATCTAAACAGCCCATTCCCCAGCGTGTGTCTGCGTATTTTCATTCACAGGGATTGAAAGGACACAGTATCTTTCAGGGCTGGCCCAAGCTAAAATTAAGGCTACAAACACCAGGCATCAAATGTTTCATTGAGCTCCCTGGTTTATCCTCTAGAGCCTCCAAATGGTTTCTATTAGTATTCTGAGGGAGAGCTCACTGATGGAATTAGTGAGAAACCAGACTGTCAATTTATTTATACCCAGCCTTAGGGCATAACCATTGTGCATGTGTAAAGCTATTGATATGCAGGGAATATTCTATAAGCGTGTATGTATATGTATTGACTGGAAGTGAGTTTACAGGGAAAAGCTGTTGCCCCAAGGACTGAAAGGTGACCAAAAGTAGGAGAGGATGCTGAAGTGGCCATGCTGCATGCAAAAGATCCCTTTTCTCTGAGCACAGGAAACAATTGATCCCTATGAAATCTTCTCTCTGGTTGTGTTTATTAGTATCTTCTAACTCTAATTTTACTGTAGCTTTAGTTACCCTCGTGGAGAAATTTCTAATTTAACTTCTGGAGTCCTTCCACCTTCTTCAACAATATCTGTTATGAAACTGTTGCTGCCTTTGGCTGCAAGAGAGTTTCAAGCATATGAGTAATGAATAACAAAGTTTTTCCGTTGCATTGTCATTTGCCTGTGAAGCATTTTGAGGTCAAGTTGAGAGAGGTTGGGAATGTTTAGGTGTAGATATTTATTTGATGCATCAGTGCTGAGTATGAACAAACTCCTTTCCCAGTATGATTTGATCAATTTTGTTTAGGAAAATGGGTATTGACAATGTCCTGGCCAAATAACAAGTCAAGGAATAGCTTGTTTTCCTGCTTTCCAGTTTCCTATTACTATGACAGTGTCAATTAAGAGATGCAGGTGAGCATCTTTCTGCCCCAGCTACTATGCTAGCAACAGTTTTGGCAGAAAAGGCAAGAAATGAATTGGTCTAACTAGACCAAGAGGCAATAGACCAAGTGTTTGTTTCATTCATCTGTTTGGCCGTGGTGCCTACCTCTGGAATTTGTTTCTTCCCATGAAAAATAAATATATCCAAAACTTGGACTGTTATTAGGCATCACCTCCTCCCATGCTGTCTGTTGCAGTATGAAAATGTGAAAAGGGACTAGGAAAAGTTGGTTAGCTCCATTATTCTCTGTAATAGCCAGGAAACAATTAACCTGCAATGTCTTAATGTGATGCCTGACAAAGTCTGCAAGACAGAGCCCATGGGAGCAATGGACATGTTTGTATTGCGTAGTGGAGTGTGATGCATCAAGTTGATGCTCATCCAGACTGATACTTACATGTAACAGAGAGCAGAAACTATGTGATGTGAGCTGATCAACAAAGTAGAATGTTAGCATGTTTCTGAGGCTGGGCTAATTAGGGCTGATGAGCTTGTCTGCAGCTTTCTGGTGCAGAGATACTGTTTCCTGCTTCAGAATTTGCTTAGGTTCTGCTGGCTTGGGAGACTTGGCACCATGCTGCGCTGATCACATCGGTATCCGAAGGAGGACAGAGCCATGAAGCATTGTGCTAGAGTGAAAGATGGAATCACTGTAAATCCAGACTGGCAGGACACTGGAGCAGCACTGGAGGTGCTGCCAGGCAGAGCAGCTTGCTCCTGTACAGCTGTGGCAAGCGGACTAGACAGTCACTACATGTAAAAGCAACACAGCTTCACTGCCATGGAGGTGTGCCTCCTACCAGCTTATTAACCAACCCAAGGTGGACCACTTCTACTGTTCTTTTCTTCTTGAATTTCTTGGAGAATATTTTCACAACGCTGAGTTGTAAAAATTTTGAGACTGTGCTTACAACTGTGTGTGCTACAGAGCTACAAGGGAAATGCCTGGAGACCAGGCTTCCCTTTCACCAGTGCAAGAGGAGCCAACTATTCACCACTGCACCAGCTCCTGGCATTGCTGGCAGATGCCATCAATAACATTCGTTTGATATGTCAGTTCTCTCAACAGCTTCAGCTTAATATTAGTCATGCTATGCACCCCCAGCTCCACCCTCTGAGAGCTGGAGAGGGAGAGAGTTATCTGAGTTAAAAAATAAGTCTGTCTGTGTTTGAAGTGAATAGTGTGTTAACAAGTAATCCCCTAGCTGAGGTTTCCAGCTGTTACTCCTGAGCTGTCTGGTATCAAAGCAATATGGGTCCATCGTACAGCGGCTAACTTCAGTGCATGAGCAATTACTGTCTGAGGCTTCTGAGGTGTATTATAGTTTTATTATTATTATTTCTCTGCTTATAGTTTCTTAAGGCCTCTTCATATCCTGAATAAAGCCCTGGGGAATCGTAAAGCCACAGGCTGATTTTTAGCACAGTCACTATTCGCATCTCCTGGATTGATAGGTATTTCGTTTCTTGCCTTGATCTTGGAAGCAGGACCCCGAGATGCACCCCAGGGAAAGCCACGAGATGTTCTTTGTATTTTTTTGCCCCTGAGAAAATAACTCTCTTGCTGTGGAAATGACATTTTTGCTCAGAAATGTCACCACTTCTGCCTGTGGATTGTACCCTGCCACACTAAATTATCTTAAGTCTTTTAAAATAAAATAATAAAACATTTAGGAATCTGTGCAGAGCTGCTAAGCACACTCATTGTTTTGGGTTAATGACCCTTGGTTCCCATAAGCCTCTCCCTCTGTTTTCTTACCATTATTAATTATTGCTGTAGTTCATTGTACCTGAATCTTGCTTGGCAAAGCTTGCAGTGGAGGTGAATAGGATGAGGAGAGGAAATGGTGGCAGAGATTTGTCCACTGTGGAAAAAATACTCCAGAGACTGTTCTGAGAGCAGAAGTCAGTTCTCCAGAGACCTTAGACCCTGCCTAGCACTGGGGCTGTTTTTTACGGATTGTGTGCTCTTCTGGGCAGGTCCTGTGCTTATCTAGTTGTCTGACCAGTCAGTACGTGTTTGAGCTTGGTATGTTTTATGTTGTGTTCATCATTGTAATTACAGATTAATGCTTCTGTCACCAGATCTAGGAAAGGGAGCAGAATTACAACTTCTTTACTATAGGAATATGTTTTTTTTTTTTTTTTTTGCCAGGGCATTTGTAATGCCAGATGATGGTTGCATATGCTGGATCTGCTAGAGATGAAGTGGTGATTTTCACCCTGAGTAGTTTGTGTCCTCTTAATGCACACACACACACACACACAAAAAAAGCTTTGCAAGAGAGCTGAAGAAGTTTGTGAGAAATCTCTTCTTTCTCCTATCCACCTGCATGGTTTTGGCTCAGAAATAATCTTTCAGCTCTACAGACCCAAAGACCCCAAAGCACATTACAAATGCAACAACTTCATGCAGGGGGAAAAAAAAAATCAACATGAAATCAGAGCTCAGTCTTCTGTCATGGGTTAGGAGGACATAGGGACTTCATTACCCATAAACTGTCCAGTCACAAATATCTGGTAGAATCAAGTGCAGCCTGTGCTGGTGTGGAGCTCACACCATGCATAAGGCTACTGCCAGGACTGTGAGTGTGGACTCCCAAGAGTTGTTAAGGAAACAGGCTGGGAAATGGAGCTGGAGCTCTTGTCAGGAGATTGGCTGCAGAGATGTTTTGTGTTGCAAAAGCACATGGGGCTGATACTGGCAGAGGCAGCAGCTGTTCGGAGATTGATTCAACCCCTGATGCGATAGCATTAAGGAGCACATGTGATGCGGTCACTAAATGCCAAAGATGAAGGACTTTCAGTTTCCTGGTTTCTTTTTAGTGTATGTGAGCTTTGTTGGTCTCCCACCCTCTCACCGCTTGAGTCAAACTACCACTGATTACATTAACTTACTCCTGTGCAGGCCTTGGTGTGTTCCTTCTTTGCTAGATCTTTATTTTTTTAATTAGTGAAAAACAAACACAGTCTATTCATAATTGGGGATCTTCCAGGTGGCAATCCACAGCTTGGAGGAGTCCTCCCTTGAAAGATTATGTTGATAATCCAAACCCTGTTTGTGCTTCTCAGTTTTTCCTTGTCTCTGCTGGAAACACATCAGTTTTTAATAGACTAAGAAATTCCTTAGAGGTGTTTGTTATTTTGTAATTTATTTTCTTAAACAATTCATGACTTGTTAAAGATTTCTTCCCTCCTTCTTCCCCATCCATTCCTGTTCCATTTTTGCCACTGCCCAGTGTTCACAATCATAGGACCTACTTTTTTCACATTGCTTAGGAACATGACTCATCTACAGAGAAAAAAAATTATCCTAATGATTTATAAAAGTGGATTTACAGCTAGATCCTCCTAGGGACTGAGTCTAATTTTTACAATGACTTCTGCAAATGTAGTTGAAGAAGTTAAACTGTTTGCCTCTGTTTCCCTGTTTGTCAAACAGAGGCTATTTTAGAATAGTTTCTGTAGCCAGCGTTCTCAGCTAATTTGCAAGTGATTCTGTAGGGGAAATTTCCATCTGTAGCAAATGTGAACAAACCCTTTATTCAGAATGGAGGGAGGAAAGTTAAGAGTTGTCCTTTTGCAAAACAAGCCTAATTTTTTTCTGTGCAGCTGTGAAATGCACACTCAGCAATAAGACTTTTTGCTTCTCTCTGTCAGGGTCTGCAGCTGGGAACTCAAGAGCTGGAGGAGATGGGAAGCAAGTTTTGCCTTGGTTTGCTCATTCTGCACCTGAAATCCCTGCCCTGCAGCAAGAAGGTGATGGCTCAGGCAGCGCTCCTGCTCGACCTGGAGGAAGAGATAACAGATCGGGCACAAAGGTCAGTGATGGTATTCACATGTTTCTCCTGTGGTCATCAGGTTGGTGGGGTTATATTTTGGGTTTAAATCTGCAGAAATGGACTCTCCTTGTGGCTGAGATTTGCATCTTGGGAACTGGAGTGTACTGAGAGTAATTGAACGTGAAGGTACAACTGACTCCTGAAGAAAGTACTGAAACAGTGGTTCCCTGCCCTGCAGCTGTCTGTGTGGATAAAAATGGTGAAAGAAAAGAACCTGATTTCTGTTTTCCAGTGAATTTCTCTTTGTTCTCTCAAAAGTGATTACTGGAGCATAGGGATGGTACTGCCCCAAAAATATGAATCAGCAGG